>NC_052310.1:81461818-81696818 GCF_016432855.1 Salvelinus namaycush
TTGAGGACGGTGTTAGACGCTGGCTAGATGACGGTGCCGTCATGCTGTCTTCAGTGTGAGTGATCAGATTTTGTTGTGCGGTGAGAGGACGGTGGTAGACTCTGTAGAGAGGTGGTCATGTGTTTCAGTGGGTGAGAGGACGGTTGTAGACTCTGTAGAGAGGTGGTCATGTGTTTCAGTGGGTGAGAGGACGGTTGTAGACTCTGTAGAGAGGTGGTCATGTGTTTCAGTGGGTGAGAGGACGGTGGTAGACTCTGTAGAGAGGTCGGTCATTGTGTTTCAGTGGGTTGAGAGGAGGTGGAGACTCTGTAGAGAGGTGGTCATGTGTTTCAGTGGGTGAGAGGACGGTTGGAGACTCTGTAGAGAGGTGGTCATGTGTTTCAGTGGGTGAGAGGACGGTTGGAGACTCTGTAGAGAGGTGGTCATGTGTTTCAGTGGGTGAGAGGACGGTTGGAGACTCTGTAGAGAGGTGGTCATGTGTTTCAGTGGGTGAGAGGACGGTGGTAGACTCTGTAGAGAGGTGGTCATGTGTTTCAGTGGGTGAGAGGACGGTTGGAGACTCTGTAGAGAGGTGGTCATGTGTTTCAGTGGGTGAGAGGACGGTGCAGCAACACCAGGCCATGACACGGTTCAATTCCAGCATTCATCACAAACTCTACTCATATTTAACACTCAGTCAGACAAACTCTACTCATATTTCACACTCAGTCAGTGTAACGTCAGTTGTTTTGGATAAAAGCATCTCAGTGGCATGTATGATCATATCATCATTATGTTATTAGGCTGTAACTATGGTGAAGAGTACTTCCTGGTCAGGGCCGTGGTGTTTTGGATAGTCACATCACATGACCTGGATTTTAACCTTTATTTAGAGCTTTTTCCATTAAACTGTCCCCTTTTCTTGTTATGGCAGATGGTCCAGCACCATCCTCAGACAATTGCTTTAATTTTGGTGTAATTCTTACTTGGGTTTAACTAAACAGAGGGAGAGGCTGCTCTCAGACAGACAGCAGTAGGATGGACTAAACAGAGGGAGAGGCTGCTCTCAGACAGACAGCAGTAGGACGGACTAAACAGAGGGAGAGGCTGCTCTCAGACAGCCAGCAGTAGGACGGACTAAACAGAGGGAGAGGCTGCTCTCAGACAGACAGCAGTAGGATGGACTAAACAGAGAGAGAGGCTGCTCTCAGACAGACAGCAGTAGGATGGACTAAACAGAGGGAGAGGCTGCTCTCAGACAGACAGCAGTAGGATGGACTAAACAGAGAGAGAGGCTGCTCTCAGACAGACAGCAGTAGGATGGACTAAACAGAGGGAGAGGCTGCTCTCAGACAGACAGCAGTAGGATGGACTAAACAGAGAGAGAGGCTGCCCTCAGACAGACAGCAGTAGGACGGACTAAACAGAGAGAGAGGCTGCCCTCAGACAGACAGCAGTAGGACGGACTAAACAGAGGGAGAGGCTGCTCTCAGACAGACAGCAGTAGGACGGACTAAACAGAGGGAGAGGCTGCTCTCTGACAGCCAGCAGTAGGACAGACTAAACAGAGGGAGAGGCTGCTCTCAGACAGACAGCAGTAGGACGGACTAAACAGAGGGAGGGGCTGCTCTCAGACAGACAGCAGTAGGACGGACTAAACAGAGGGAGGGGCTGCTCTCAGACAGACAGCAGTAGGACGGACTAAACAGAGGGAGGGGCTGCTCTCAGACAGACAGTAGTAGGACGGACTAAACAGAGGGAGTCACATCTCAGATGTTGGTGGGGGGGACTTTTTCCTAGCTGTCAAAAGCACTTATTTTGTTCAGAATCAATGTACTTCTCAGTGTTAGCTCTCTTTACTCTTTTTAACGTTGAACTCAACTGATCCTCAACCTAGCTGATCATTTATCAAGGAAGGTAATTGGCCAAAATCAGTTGCTGCCATTACAGGACACAGTTTGATGCCAGATACCTTGTTAATGTATTTCCATTACAGGACACAGTGTGATGCCAGATACCTTGTTGATGTATTTCCATTACAGGACACAGTGTGATGCCAGATACCTTGTTAGTCTTTCCATTACAGGACACAGTGTGATGCCAGATACCTTGTTGATGTATTTCCATTACAGGACATAGTGATGCCAGATACCTTGTTAATGTATTTCCATTACAGGACACAGTGTGATGCCAGATACCTTGTTAGTCTTTCCATTACAGGACATAGTGATGCCAGATACCTTGTTAATGTATTTCCATTACAGGACACAGTGTGATGCCAGATACCTTGTTAGTCTTTCCATTACAGGACATAGTGAGGCCAGATACCTTGTTAATGTATTTAAATTACAGGACACAGTGTGATGCCAGATACCTTGTTAGTCTTTCCATTACAGAACACAGTGTGATGCCAGATACCTTGTTAATGTATTTCCATTACGGGACACAGTGTGATGCCAGATACCTTGTCATTGTACAAGATGTGATTTGTCAAGACAGAGGGCTGAGAGGCTTGCTGTATAGGAGTCTGCTGTATAGGAAGGAGTCTGCTGTATAGGAAGGAGTCTGCTGTATAGGAAGGAGTCTGCTGTATAGGAAGGAGTCTGCTGTATAGGTAGGAGTCTGCTGTATAGGTAGGAGTCTGCTGTATAGGTAGGAGTCTGCTGTATAGGTAGGAGTCTGCTGTATAGGAAGGAGTCTGCTGTATAGGTAGGAGTCTGCTGTATAGGTAGGAGTCTGCTGTATAGGTAGGAGTCTGCTGTATAGGTAGGAGTCTGCTGTATAGGTAAGGAGTCTGCTGTATAGGTAGGAGTCTGCTGTATAGGTAGGAGTCTGCTGTATAGGTAGGAGTCTGCTGTATAGGTAGGAGTCTGCTGTATAGGTAGGAGTCTGCTGTATAGGTAGGAGTCTGCTGTATAGGTAGGAGTCTGCTGTATAGGTAGGAGTCTGCTGTATAGGTAGGAGTCTGCTGTATAGGTAGGAGTCTGCTGTATAGGTAGGAGTCTGCTGTATAGGTAGGAGTCTGCTGTATAGGTAGGAGTCTGCTGTATAGGTAGGAGTCTGCTGATAGTAGGAGTCTGCTGTATAGGTAGGAGTCTTGCTGTATAGGTAGGAGTCTGCTGTATAGGTAGGAGTCTGCTGTATAGGTAGGAGTCTGCTGTATAGGTAGGAGTCTGCTGTATAGGTAGGAGTCTGCTGTATAGGTAGGAGTCTGCTGTATAGGTAGGAGTCTGCTGTATAGGTAGGAGTCTGCTGTATAGGTAGGAGTCTGCTGTATAGGTAGGAGTCTGCTGTATAGGTAGGAGTCTGCTGTATAGGTAGGAGTCTGCTGTATAGGAGTCTGCTGTATAGGTAGGAGTCTGCTGTATAAGAGTCTGCTGTATAGGTAGGAGTCTGCTGTATAGGTAGGAGTCTGCTGTATAGGTAGGAGTCTGCTGTGTAGGTAGGAGTCTGCTGTGTAGGTAGGAGTCTGCTGTGTAGGAGTCTGCTGTGTAGGAGTCTGCTGTGTAGGAAGGAGTCTGCTGTATAGGAAGGAGTCTGCTGTATAGGAAGGAGTCTGCTGTATAGGAAGGAGTCTGCTGTATAGGAAGGAGTCTGCTGTATAGGAAGGAGTCTGCTGTATAGGAAGGAGTCTGCTGTATAGGAAGGAGTCTGCTGTATAGGAAGGAGTCTGCTGTATAGGAAGGAGTCTGCTGTATAGGAAGGAGTCTGCTGTATAGGTAGGAGTCTGCTGTATAGGTAGGAGTCTGCTGTGTAGGTAGGAGTCTGCTGTGTAGGAGTCTGCTGTGTAGGAGTCTGCTGTGTAGGAGTCTGCTGTGTAGGAGTCTGCTGTATAGGAGTCTGCTGTATAGGAGTGTGCTGTATAGGAGTGTGCTGTATAGGTAGGAGTCTGCTGTATAGGAGTCTGCTGTATAGGTAGGAGTCTGCTGTATAGGTAGGAGTCTGCTGTATAGGTAGGAGTCTGCTGTATAGGTAGGAGTCTGCTGTATAGGTAGGAGTCTGCTGTATAGGTAGGAGTCTGCTGTATAGGTAGGAGTCTGCTGTATAGGTAGGAGTCTGCTGTATAGGTAGGAGTCTGCTGTATAGGTAAGAGTCTGCTGTATAGGTAAGAGTCTGCTGTATAGGTAGGAGTCTGCTGTATAGGTAGGAGTCTGCTGTATAGGTAGGAGTCTGCTGTATAGGTAGGAGTCTGCTGTATAGGTAGGAGTCTGCTGTATAGGTAGGAGTCTGCTGTATAGGAAGGAGTCTGCTGTATAGGAAGGAGTCTGCTGTATAGGAAGGAGTCTGCTGTATAGGAAGGAGTCTGCTGTATAGGAAGGAGTCTGCTGTATAGGAGGGAGTCTGCTGTATAGGAAGGAGTCTGCTGTATAGGAAGGAGTCTGCTGTATAGGAAGGAGTCTGCTGTATAGGAAGGAGTCTGCTGTATAGGAAGGAGTCTGCTGTATAGGTAGGAGTCTGCTGTATAGGTAAGAGTCTGCTGTATAGGTAAGAGTCTGCTGTATAGGTAGGAGTCTGCTGTATAGGTAGGAGTCTGCTGTATAGGTAGGAGTCTGCTGTATAGGTAGGAGTCTGCTGTATAGGTAGGAGTCTGCTGTATAGGTAGGAGTCTGCTGTATAGGTAGGAGTCTGCTGTATAGGTAGGAGTCTGCTGTATAGGTAGGAGTCTGCTGTATAGGTAGGAGTCTGCTGTATAGGTAGGAGTCTGCTGTATAGGTAGGAGTCTGCTGTATAGGTAGGAGTCTGCTGTATAGGTAAGGAGTCTGCTGTATAGGAAGGAGTCTGCTGTATAGGAAGGAGTCTGCTGTATAGGAAGGAGTCTGCTGTATAGGTAGGAGTCTGCTGTATAGGTAGGAGTCTGCTGTATAGGTAGGAGTCTGCTGTATAGGTAGGAGTCTGCTGTATAGGTAGGAGTCTGCTGTATAGGTAGGAGTCTGCTGTATAGGTAGGAGTCTGCTGTATAGGTAGGAGTCTGCTGTATAGGTAGGAGTCTGCTGTATAGGTAGGAGTCTGCTGTATAGGTAGGAGTCTGCTGTATAGGTAGGAGTCTGCTGTATAGGTAGGAGTCTGCTGTATAGGTAGGAGTCTGCTGTATAGGAAGGAGTCTGCTGTATAGGAAGGAGTCTGCTGTATAGGAAGGAGTCTGCTGTATAGGAAGGAGTCTGCTGTATAGGTAGGAGTCTGCTGTATAGGTAGGAGTCTGCTGTATAGGTAGGAGTCTGCTGTATAGGTAGGAGTCTGCTGTATAGGAAGGAGTCTGCTGTGTAGGAAGGAGTCTGCTGTATAGGTAGGAGTCTGCTGTATAGGTAGGAGTCTGCTGTATAGGTAGGAGTCTGCTGTATAGGTAGGAGTCTGCTGTATGTGTAGGAGTCTGCTGTATAGGAAGGAGTCTGCTGTATAGGAAGGAGTCTGCTGTATAGGAAGGAGTCTGCTGTATAGGAAGGAGTCTGCTGTATAGGAAGGAGTCTGCTGTATAGGTAGGAGTCTGCTGTATAGGTAGGAGTCTGCTGTATAGGTAGGAGTCTGCTGTATAGGTAGGAGTCTGCTGTATAGGTAGGAGTCTGCTGTATAGGTAGGAGTCTGCTGTATAGGTAGGAGTCTGCTGTATAGGTAGGAGTCTGCTGTATAGGTAGGAGTCTGCTGTGTAGGGGTCTGCTGTGTAGGGGTCTGCTGTGTAGGGGTCTGCTGTGTAGGGGTCTGCTGTGTAGGGGTCTGCTGTGTAGGAGTCTGCTGTGTAGGAGTCTGCTGTGTAGGAGTCTGCTGTGTAGGGGTCTGCTGTGTAGGGGTCTGCTGTGTAGGGGTCTGCTGTGTAGGGGTCTGCTGTGTAGGAGTCTGCTGTGTAGGAGTCTGCTGTGTAGGAGTCTGCTGTGTAGGAGTCTGCTGTGTAGGAGTCTGCTGTGTAGGAGTCTGCTGTATAGGAGTCTGCTGTATAGGAGGCTCGTCAGACAGGGTGAGGTACTAGGAGGAGGAATGGTTCCTGCTGCTCTGTAGTTCCTGGGAGATTACATTCCCTCTGTGATGAATGAGCTGCTCCCTTTCCTCTCAGGACTCGGAGTGGTGTGTGCGAGTGTGAGAGAGAGAGAGAGGAGGAACTCTTCACAGAGCACCTATGGTTTTTATCTAAAGTGTACTACAGGTTTATCACGGCATTTCTCTGCCAGCCTGCGTGACATCACACTGATGATGTCATCAGGATGGCTCCACAACAAGATTCACTGCTTTCTGAAACCCAGTAGATTAACGGCCAAGGTACGTCCCAAATGGCACCCTATTCCCTATTTAGTGCACTACTTTGAACAGGGCCCTGGTCAAAAGTAGTGCACTACATAGGGAATCGGGTGCCATTTGGAACAGAGCCAAAGCACAGCAGGAAGTGGAAACATCTTCAAAGGGTGTAAGGAACGTCTTGACATGGTTGTTAGTCATTTCTACCGGCTTTCCTACACTTAGGAAGAAGAGGTCCAAAAGGGTTCTTTACCTGTCCACATAGGGGAACTCTTTTTGATTCCAGGTAGAACCCTTTTTGGTTTTAAGTAGAAGCCTCTGTGGAAACGATTCTACATGGAACCCAAAAGGGTTCTACCTGGAACCAAAAAGGGTTCTTCAAAGGGTTCTCCAATGGGGAGAGCAGAAGAACCCTTTTAGGTTCTAGATAGCACCTTTTATTCTAAGAATGTATCATGGAAGGAAGAGCGAGAGAGGAGAGGAAACCCCAAAAATACTAAAATAATGATTTTCCAGAGAAGATCCAGATCTCAGAGAATTAGACCAAAGTTCTCAATTGGTACAAAATATATAGGAGTACTGAACACACTACAACAACACACTTACTTAGGTTTAAAAATAAGCTCAACTGGACACCTTAATGACACAGGGAATGAACAGAGAGAAAGCACACAGGGCGTTCTACACCATTAAAAAACGAATTATAATTGAAATACCTATTAAAATTTGGCTAAAACTAATTGAATGTGTCGTTGAAACAATTGCACTTTATGGCAGCGAGGTGTGGGGTCCACTTGCAAAACAAGATTTCACCAAATGGGACCAACACCCCATTGAAACCCTGCATGCAGGGTTCTGTAAGATTCTCCTACATGTCCAGAGGAAAACTACAAACAATGCATGCAGGGCAGAATTAGGCCGATTCCACGAATAATAAAAAATCAAAAAAGAGCAATTCAGTTTTGGAAACATCTAAAATACAGTGACCCCCTCTCATATCATTACCTAGCCCTACAATGCCAAGAGCTGAGCAAAGAAAAGACTCCCCTCATTCAGCTGGTCCTGGGGCTGAATTCACTAACCTGTTCTACTAACACACTGAAACCTCAGGACCCTCATCCAGCTGGTCCTGGGGCTGAGTTCACTAACCTGTTCTACTAACACACTGAAACCTCAGGACCCTCATCCAGCTGGTCCTGGGGCTGAGTTTACTAACCTGTTCTACTAACACACTGAAACCTCAGGACCCTCATCCAGCTGGTCCTGGGGCTGAGTTCACTAACCTGTTCTACTAACACACTGAAACCTCAGGACCCTCATCCAGCTGGTCCTGGGGCTGAGTTCACTAACCTGTTCTACTAACACACTGAAGCCTCAGGACCCTCATCCAGCTGGTCCTGGGGCTGAGTTCACTAACCTGTTCTACTAACACACTGAAACCTCAGGACCCTCATCCAGCTGGTCCTGAGTTCACTAACCTGTTCTACTAACACACTGAAACCTCAGGACCCTCATCCAGCTGGTCCTGGGGCTGAGTTCACTAACCTGTTCTACTAACACACTGAAGCCTCAGGACCCTCATCCAGCTGGTCCTGGGGCTGAGTTCACTAACCTGTTCTACTAACACACTGAAGCCTCAGGACCCTCATCCAGCTGGTCCTGGGGCTGAGTTCACTAACCTGTTCTACTAACACACTGAAACCTCAGGACCCTCATCCAGCTGGTCCTGGGGCTGAGTTCACTAACCTGTTCTACTAACACACTGAAGCCTCAGGACCCTCATCCAGCTGGTCCTGGGGCTGAGTTCACTAACCTGTTCTACTAACACACTGAAGCCTCAGGACCCTCATCCAGCTGGTCCTGGGGCTGAGTTCACTAACCTGTTCTACTAACACACTGAAGCCTCAGGACCCTCATCCAGCTGGTCCTGAGTTCACTAACCTGTTCTACTAACACACTGAAACCTCAGGACCCTCATCCAGCTGGTCCTGAGTTCACTAACCTGTTCTACTAACACACTGAAGCCTCAGGACCCTCATCCAGCTGGTCCTGGGGCTGAGTTCACTAACCTGTTCTACTAACACACTGAAGCCTCAGGACCCTCATCCAGCTGGTCCTGGGGCTGAGTTCACTAACCTGTTCTACTAACACACTGAAGCCTCAGGACCCTCATCCAGCTGGTCCTGGGGCTGAGTTCACTAACCTGTTCTACTAACACACTGAAGCCTCAGGACCCTCATCCAGCTGGTCCTGAGTTCACTAACCTGTTCTACTAACACACTGAAGCCTCAGGACCCTCATCCAGCTGGTCCTGAGTTCACTAACCTGTTCTACTAACACACTGAAGCCTCAGGACCCTCATCCAGCTGGTCCTGGGGCTGAGTTCACTAACCTGTTCTACTAACACACTGAAGCCTCAGGACCCTCATCCAGCTGGTGCTGGGGCTGAGTTCACTAACCTGTTCTACTAACACACTGAAGCCTCAGGACCCTCATCCAGCTGGTCCTGGGGCTGAGTTCACTAACCTGTTCTACTAACACACTGAAGCCTCAGGACCCTCATTCAGCTGGTCCTGAATTCACTAACCTGTTCTACTAACACACTGAAGCCTCAGCACCAGAACATCCAATCAATCAGAATAAACCAAATTGCAACACAATCAAAACTACATTGTTTATTGGGAAGCACAATGCAGTACTATCTGGCACTAAATCAACAGTACACCGTGGCTAACTATTTAACCATGGTTACTGATCCAAACCTTAGAAAAACCTTGACAAAGTACAGGCTCAGTGAGCACAGCCTTGCCATTGAGAAGGGTAGACACAGGAAAACCTGGCTCCCTGTAGAGGAAAGGCTGTGAAACCACTGTACCACAGCAGAACCTGAGACGGAGCTGCATTTCCTGATAAAATGTCAAAAATATAAAACAATGTGTCATTTCCCCAAATTTGAAACTTGTATTCAAGGTTTCAAAGACCTCTCTGATGAGGATAGACTGCCCGTCCTGTTGGGGGAGGACGCAGAAGGCTGTGGGCTGGCAGAGCACTACATTGCTGCCTGCCATAAGATGAGGGACCGTGTCTGAGAGACCAACCAACCTGCACATGTCCTCTTTGCTTATTGTTCAATGTATGGTTATTTTGACCCTTGGTTATTGATGTTACTGTTGTACCCGTTGACAATTTTGTATCTTATTATTTTAATATTGTAAATATCCAAAGTAAGCTTTGGCAATATGTGCATTGTTACATCATGCCAATAAAGCAAATTGAATTGAAAGGAGAGAACAGAGGAGAGAGAAAACAAAGGAGAGAGGAGAAAGAGAGAGGAGAGAAAGAGAGAGAAGAGAGAGGAGAGAGTGCAGAGAGAGAGGAGAAAGAGAGAAGAGAGAGGAGAGGAGAGAGAGTGCAGAGAGAGGAGAGAAGAGAGAAGAGAGGAGAGAGTGCAGAGAGAGAAAGGAGAGAGTGCAGAGAGAGAGGAGAAAGAGAGAAGAGAGGAGAAGAGAGAGAGTGCAGAGAGAGGAGAGAAGAGAGAAGAGAGGAGAAGAGAGAGAGTGCAGAGAGAGAAAGGAGAGAGTGCAGAGAGAGAGGAGAGAGTGCAGAGAGAGGAGAGAGTGCAGAGAGAGAGAGGAGAAAGAGAGAGAAGAGAGATAGAAAGCCCCACTGAAGCATCAGGATCAGCGTCTCATTTCCTGTGTATATAACTTGACCTCCTTTCATAGCCCCCCCCACCCCCACACGCACGTTTAAAGGGGCGGGACAGAGAGAGTGCAAGGAAATAGAGATAGATGGAGAAAGAGAGGGACTGAGAGGCCCTCCAATTCCATGTGGAAGTGCACAGACAGTCACACCGCCAGTCACACCGCCAGTCACACCGCCAGTCACACCGCCAGTCACACCGCCAGTCACACCGCCAGTCACACCGCCAGTCACACAGCCAGTCACACAGCCAGTCACACAGCCAGTCACACAGCCAGTCACACAGCCAGTCATAGCCACAGCGCCAAAACTAAATTCCAGGCCTTCGCAGTGTGCCAAGTTAAATGTGAATGTAAAAAAAGAGAACGACAAGGCTGTTAGAAAGGACAGTGGAATACGAGACAGTGATGTTATAACTCTGTGGGCCCTCCCATTCTCTACAGGGGCCAGCAGGCAGGTTGGAATCCTAGACAGTTGTGTGTGTGTGTGTGTGTGTGTGTGTGCACACAGGCTGTAGTCATAGTAGTGAAAACAAAGACATCGTTCTGGTGCGTTGGATTGAGTTCCAGCCACATCAACTTCCAAGAAAGGAAGGATGGAAAAAATGGTGCTCTGAGAAGAGGGATCGGTGGTTCTCTTGGATAATGAAGCCCAGATCAACAAGGACTAAGCAGCTTCTAAATGGTGCTCTGAGAAGAGGGATCGGTGGTTCTCTTGGATAATGAAGCCCAGATCAACAAGGACTAAGCAGCTTCTGTTTATCTTCTTTGTTTTTGCCTCTCCGACATACTTTATCCATGTTGCTTATTCACTTCTTATCTCCTCTTCTAACTGTTTAGACATTCCAGGGAGAGAAAGAGGAGAGAGCTCTGGGGCTCGTCCATCTGAACCAGGGTGAATTAGCAGTGTCCTCAGAGACGGTCGTCGTGGCAACCACCTCCCTCCTCCCAAAATGTGATGAGGGTGAGGCTGATGACGAGGTGTGTGTGTGTATTTTCTTAAACTACGGTGTATGAAGGACTTGTGTGTGTGTGAGAGTCATTGCCAGGGAAGGTAACTGCAGCTCTACTCTCATAGAACATCACCCTGCTGTTATGTGGTAATGTTACAAGCTGACATCATGGTGCCATCAAAGTGACATAACTAAATGGAACAGGATGAGATGGTATTGCTGTGGTTGTTAGGGACATAACTAGATGGTATTGCTGTGGTTGTTAGGGACATAACTAAATGGTATTGCTGTGGTTGTTAGGGACATAACTAAATGGTATTGCTGTGGTTGTTAGGGACATAACTAAATGGTATTGCTGTGGTTGTTAGGGACATAACTAAATGGTATTGCTGTGGATGTTAGGGACATAACTAAATGGTATTGCTGTGGATGTTAGGGACATAACTAAATGGTATTGCTGTGGTTGTTAGGGACATAACTAAATGGTATTGCTGTGGTTGTTAGGGACATAACTAAATGGTATTGCTGTGGTTGTTAGGGACATAACTAAATGGTATTGCTGTGGTTGTTAGGGACATAACTAAATGGTATTGCTGTGGTTGTTAGGGACATAACTAAATGGTATTGCTGTGGTTGTTAGGGACATAACTAAATGGTATTGCTGTGGTTGTTAGGGACATAACTAAATGGTATTGCTGTGGTTGTTAGGGACATAACTAAATGGTATTGCTGTGGTTGTTAGGGACATAACTAAATGGTATTGCTGTGGTTGTTAGGGACATAACTAAATGGTATTGCTGTGGTTGTTAGGGACATAACTAAATGGTATTGCTGTGGTTGTTAGGGACATAACTAAATGGTATTGCTGTGGTTGTTAGGGACATAACTAAATGGTATTGCTGTGGTTGTTAGGGACATAACTAAATGGTATTGCTGTGGTTGTTAGGGACATAACTAAATGGTATTGCTGTGGTTGTTAGGGACATAACTAAATGGTATTGCTGTGGTTGTTAGGGACATAACTAAATGGTATTGCTGTGGTTGTTAGGGACATAACTAAATGGTATTGCTGTGGTTGTTAGGGACATAACTAAATGGTATTGCTGTGGTTGTTAGGGACATAACTAAATGGTATTGCTGTGGTTGTTAGGGACATAACTAAATGGTATTGCTGTGGTTGTTAGGGACATAACTAAATGGTATTGCTGTGGTTGTTAGGGACATAACTAAATGGTATTGCTGTGGTTGTTAGGGACATAACTAAATGGTATTGCTGTGGTTGTTAGGGACATAACTAAATGGTATTGCTGTGGTTGTTAGGGACATAACTAAATGGTATTGCTGTGGTTGTTAGGGACATAACTAAATGGTATTGCTGTGGTTGTTAGGGACATAACTAAATGGTATTGCTGTGGTTGTTAGGGACATAACTAAATGGTATTGCTGTGGTTGTTAGGGACATAACTAAATGGTATTGCTGTGGTTGTTAGGGACATAACTAAATGGTATTGCTGTGGTTGTTAGGGACATAACTAAATGGTATTGCTGTGGTTGTTAGGGACATAACTAAATGGTATTGCTGTGGTTGTTAGGGACATAACTAAATGGTATTGCTGTGGTTGTTAGGGACATAACTAAATGGTATTGCTGTGGTTGTTAGGGACATAACTAAATGGTATTGCTGTGGTTGTTAGGGACATAACTAAATGGTATTGCTGTGGTTGTTAGGGACATAACTAAATGGTATTGCTGTGGTTGTTAGGGACATAACTAAATGGTATTGCTGTGGTTGTTAGGGACATAACTAAATGGTATTGCTGTGGTTGTTAGGGACATAACTAAATGGTATTGCTGTGGTTGTTAGGGACATAACTAAATGGTATTGCTGTGGTTGTTAGGGACATAACTAAATGGTATTGCTGTGGTTGTTAGGGACATAACTAAATGGTATTGCTGTGGTTGTTAGGGACATAACTAAATGGTATTGCTGTGGTTGTTAGGGACATAACTAAATGGTATTGCTGTGGTTGTTAGGGACATAACTAAATGGTATTGCTGTGGTTGTTAGGGACATAACTAAATGGTATTGCTGTGGTTGTTAGGGACATAACTAAATGGTATTGCTGTGGTTGTTAGGGACATAACTAAATGGTATTGCTGTGGTTGTTAGGGACATAACTAAATGGTATTGCTGTGGTTGTTAGGGACATAACTAAATGGTATTGCTGTGGTTGTTAGGGACATAACTAAATGGTATTGCTGTGGTTGTTAGGGACATAACTAAATGGTATTGCTGTGGTTGTTAGGGACATAACTAAATGGTATTGCTGTGGTTGTTAGGGACATAACTAAATGGTATTGCTGTGGTTGTTAGGGACATAACTAAATGGTATTGCTGTGGTTGTTAGGGACATAACTAAATGGTATTGCTGTGGTTGTTAGGGACATAACTAAATGGTATTGCTGTGGTTGTTAGGGACATAACTAAATGGTATTGCTGTGGTTGTTAGGGACATAACTAAATGGTATTGCTGTGGTTGTTAGGGACATAACTAAATGGTATTGCTGTGGTTGTTAGGGACATAACTAAATGGTATTGCTGTGGTTGTTAGGGACATAACTAAATGGTATTGCTGTGGTTGTTAGGGACATAACTAAATGGTATTGCTGTGGTTGTTAGGGACATAACTAAATGGTATTGCTGTGGTTGTTAGGGACATAACTAAATGGTATTGCTGTGGTTGTTAGGGACATAACTAAATGGTATTGCTGTGGTTGTTAGGGACATAACTAAATGGTATTGCTGTGGTTGTTAGGGACATAACTAAATGGTATTGCTGTGGTTGTTAGGGACATAACTAAATGGTATTGCTGTGGTTGTTAGGGACATAACTAAATGGTATTGCTGTGGTTGTTAGGGACATAACTAAATGGTATTGCTGTGGTTGTTAGGGACATAACTAAATGGTATTGCTGTGGTTGTTAGGGACATAACTAAATGGTATTGCTGTGGTTGTTAGGGACATAACTAAATGGTATTGCTGTGGTTGTTAGGGACATAACTAAATGGTATTGCTGTGGTTGTTAGGGACATAACTAAATGGAACAGGATGAGATGGTATTGCTGTGGTTGTTAGGGACATAACTAAATGGAACAGGATGAGATGGTATTGCTGTGGTTGTTAGGGACATAACTAAATGGAACAGGATGAGATGGTATTGCTGTGGTTGTTAGGGACATAACTAAATGGAACAGGATGAGATGGTATTGCTGTGGTTGTTAGGGACATAACTAAATGGAACAGGATGAGATGGTATTGCTGTGGATGTTAGGGACATAACTAAATGGTATTGCTGTGGTTGTTAGGGACATAACTAAATGGTATTGCTGTGGTTGTTAGGGACATAACTAAATGGTATTGCTGTGGTTGTTAGGGACATAACTAAATGGTATTGCTGTGGTTGTTAGGGACATAACTAAATGGTATTGCTGTGGTTGTTAGGGACATAACTAAATGGAACAGGATGAGGTGGTATTGCTGTGGTTGTTAGGGACATAACTAAATGGAACAGGATGAGATGGTATTGCTGTGGTTGTTAGGGACATAACTAAATGGAACAGGATGAGATGGTATTGCTGTGGTTGTTAGGGACATAACTAAATGGAACAGGATGAGATGGTATTGCTGTGGTTGTTAGGGACATAACTAAATGGAACAGGATGAGATGGTATTGCTGTGGTTGTTAGGGACATAACTAAATGGAACAGGATGAGATGGTATTGCTGTGGTTGTTAGGGACATAACTAAATGGAACAGGATGAGGTGGTATTGCTGTGGTTGTTAGGGACATAACTAAATGGAACAGGATGAGATGGTATTGCTGTGGTTGTTAGGGACATAACTAAATGGAACAGGATGTTAGGGACATAACTAAATGGAACAGGATGAGGTGGTATTGCTGTGGTTGTTAGGGACATAACTAAATGGAACAGGATGAGGTGGTATTGCTGTGGTTGTTAGGGACATAACTAAATGGAACAGGATGAGATGGTATTGCTGTGGATGTTAGGGACATAACTAAATGAAACAGGATGAGATGGTATTGCTGTGGTTGTTAGGGACATAACTAAATGGAACAGGATGAGATGGTATTGCTGTGGTTGTTAGGGACATAACTAAATGGTATTGCTGTGGTTGTTAGGGACATAACTAAATGGTATTGCTGTGGTTGTTAGGGACATAACTAAATGGTATTGCTGTGGTTGTTAGGGACATAACTAAATGTAACAGGATGTTAGGGACATAACTAAATGGAACAGGATGAGGTGGTATTGCTGTGGTTGTTAGGGACATAACTAAATGGAACAGGATGAGATGGTATTGCTGTGGATGTTAGGGACATAACTAAATGGTATTGCTGTGGTTGTTAGGGACATAACTAAATGGAACAGGATGAGATGGTATTGCTGTGGTTGTTAGGGACATAACTAAATGGAACAGGATGAGATGGTATTGCTGTGGTTGTTAGGGACATAACTAAATGGAACAGGATGAGGTGGTATTGCTGTGGTTGTTAGGGACATAACTAAATGGAACAGGATGAGATGGTATTGCTGTGGTTGTTAGGGACATAACTAAATGGAACAGGATGAGATGGTATTGCTGTGGTTGTTAGGGACATAACTAAATGGAACAGGATGAGATGGTATTGCTGTGGTTGTTAGGAACATATCAACTAGCCACCTGTTTTGGGAACATCTGAGAAATCCTTTGGTTGTTGTATGTTCCTCTGTAGTCTTGACGTGAATAACATCCACTTTCATATCACTTCTGCCCCCTGGTGGTGAGAACTGTCCAGTGGAAACAGTTTCCAATATCTTTTGTTTATTTATTTCGTTTTAAGTTGTTTAATATAAAACGCAACATGTAAAGTGTTGGTCCCATGTTTCTTGAGCTGAAATAAAGATTCCAGACAAAACTTATTCCTCAAATGTTGTGCACATCCCTGTTAGATTATCTAAAGAGAAACGCTCACTATCCATCCCTGTTAGATTATCTTGCCAAAAGAGAAATGCTCACTATCCACCTGACAGGTGTGGCATATCACGAAGCTGATTAAACAGCATGATCATTACACAGGTGCAACTTGTGCTGGGGACAGTAAGGCTACACAACCACATCTTTCCTACAGAGGTCACTAAATACACTACCACATCTTCCCTACAGAGGTCACTAAATACACTACCACGTCTTTCCTACAGAAGACTAGATCTACCAACAACCACTGAACCTCAAAATATTTTTACATAACCCTCCATCTCATAAATGAGACAGATGTGAAAAGAAAAAAAATAATGAAAATGTAGTTGATTTTTGTTCTACCTCGGGTAAGGTCATGTCAATGTGTGGGTCTTGCTACCAGCCTTAAAGTAGTTAAACATCACTCAGCTGCTTATCTTCTTCAGTGGTTGAATATAGAATTTAAATAACGAGAAGTAGCTTGACCACCAGCTGTGGTAGTTTAAAAACATTGCCCAGATTTTCTGTTTGTATTAGAAGTTTGTACAAATCTTTTAAAAACAGGGATAGCATTTCTTCTATAATAAACACCATTATCCAACACCATCTACAAAAACAGCAAAATATTCTTTATTGAAAAAAATAAATCTAGGTCATAGCAAAAGAACCACACATGGCATGGTTCTGAGAAATCACAGGTGAAAAACAAATCAAATGAAACAGACTCAAATGGGTAACAAGAAACAAAAGGCATGTATTGGTATATAATATATAGATATATCTACAGTGCAGAATACGTCCAAATCAAGTCTTATAGTGTTGCAGAAAAATAAAATAAACATTTTGGGTAACTTTCCCCATATTCCCGGGTTTTCCAGGAATCCTAGTTGGAGGATGCTAGATTTCTTCCTTGTTCCCTCCAACCTGGATTTCTAGAGAACATGGGGATTTGGGAAAAAGTTACTGAAATTTTACAACACTAAGTGATACACAATTCCACCAGATTACAGGAATGTTATGGTCAGGAGAGGACATGAACAATAATGTGGTTGATGATTTTGTCATGTTTCATAACCAAGGGAAACAAGGGTTTTCGACCATGGAAATAGACGACACTCTGGATATGTAGAGTGTACCAATATGTACACTGAACAGAAATATAAAAACGCAACATGTAAAGTATTGGTCCCATGAGCTGAAATAAAAGATCGCTGAAATGTTCCATACGCACAAAAAGCTTCTCATTTTGTGCACAAATTTGTTTACATCCCTGTTAGTGAGCATTTCCCCTTTGCCAAGATAATCCATCCACCTGACAGGTGTGGCATATCAAGAAGCTGATTAAACAGCATAATCATTACACATGTGCACCTTGTGCTGGGGACAATGAAAGGCCACTCTAAAATGTGCGGTTGTGTCACACTTGGCATGCCGACTGCAGGAATGTCCACCAGAGCTGTTAATGTTAATATCGCTACCATAATGTCATTTAGTGTTTACATGTTGCGTTTATATTTTTGTTCAGTTGTGTCGCAATAGAGGAATATTGCACATTCAAACAGAAATTAGGAGAACGAATTAATGTTAGTCTTTCATCAAGGCCATGGAGAAACAGGACAAGTGATCCAATAGAGAGGCGAGAGGAGAAACAGAAAGGTGGGGTAGAAAAAGAAGCGATATTAACAGGAAGTCACCAATTGCCTGATTTTAAGGCTCAGTCAGATAAATAACAACGTGATCTACTGAAAGCCTTGTCTGTAATGCAGTAGCTGGAATCATACCGGCATAGCAGACTTTAAAATCAGGATTATAAATAACAACGTGATCTACTGACAACCTCGTCTGTAATGCAGTAGCTCGAATCATACCGGCATAGCAGACTTTAAAATCAGGATTATAAATAACAACGTGATCTACTGAAAGCCTCGTCTGTAATGCAGTAGCTGGAATCATACCGGCATAGCAGACTTTAAAATCAGGATTATACATAACATACATTACATGTAAACGTTCTCCACCCTACTCTAACCACCTGACAGGCCACATTTTGGTTTGATACAGCATGCGTGGACGACATCCTGTTACTGGTTTTGGTTCGACTTGTGCTGAGAGCTACAGTAAGTCCCAAGGAACGCCAGGGAAACAGGAATTCACATGACCTCACAGGAAGTAAGTAGTGAGAGCTACAGTAAGTCCCAAGGAACGCCAGGGAAACAGGAATTCACATGACCTCACAGGAAGTAAGTAGTGAGAGCTGCAGTAAGTCCCAAGGAACGCCAGGGAAACAGGAATTCACATGACCTCACAGGAAGTAAGTAGTGAGAGCTACAGTAAGTCCCAATGAACGCCAGGGAAACAGGAATTCACATGACCTCACAGGAAGTAAGTAGTGAGAGCTGCAGTAAGTCCCAATGAACGCCAGGGAAACAGGAATTCACATGACCTCACAGGAAGTAAGTAGTGAGAGCTGCTTGCATATTTGTTTTTCCTGGGAGATTTTTACCGCAGTAACAAAGTCAATTATCTATATCGTAAAAATTCATCAAAACATTTTTTTTATTTTTGGTGTTAATTTAAGGTTAGGCATAAGGTCAGCAGTGTGGTTAAGGTCAGCAGTGGGGTTAAGGTTAGGCATAAGGTCAGAAGTGTGGTTAAGGTCAGCAGTGGGGTTAAGGTTAGGCATAAGGTCAGAAGTGTGGTTAAGGTCAGCAGTGTGGTTAAGGTCAGCAGTGTGGTTAAGGTTAGGCATAAGGTCAGCAGTGTGGTTAAGGTTAGGCATAAGGTCAGCAGTGTGGTTAAGGTTAGGCATAAGGTCAGCAGTGTGGTTAAGGTTAGGCATAAGGTCAACAGTGTGGTTAAGGTTAGGCATAAGGTCAGCAGTGTGGTTAAGGTTAGGATTAAAATAACATTTTACGAAATTGAATTGAAGAAATGGGCAGGGTTTACGACTTCATGGCTGGGGTAACTAGTATCTCGCCCCAAAATCTCATAGGAAAAACTCATTTGCGAGCTTCTTAGCTTACACTTCTGGGGCGTGTTCATTAGGGTACACCATTGAAAATAGCTTTGAAAACTTTTGTAACCTAAATGGTTTGTTATTGGACTAGTACAGATCAGAGAACACTCAGCACCATTAGGCTGTACCAGGTCTTCACGCCTGTTATATTTTCTACAAATGCCTCTATACCCTTCCTTCCTTCCTTCCTTCCTTCCTTCCTTCCTTCCTTCCTTCCTTCCTTGATAATTGTTCTGATTTGACATGGTCTGGTGACAGAGATGTGATGAGAGAAAACAACCACATATAAATCACCAAGAAAGGACTGAAAGAAGAATTCAACAGGATCTCTGTCTTCAGGGTGACTAGAGGAATACGGCCCTGTACACCAACCCAGGCAAACAGGGGAGTCATTTCATTGGTTCCATTTCGCCAGCAGAATCATGAGGCGTGTCTCTACGAGGTTGCAATAAATCAGGGATTGGTTTTGCTGCACGCTGTGCACATAAAACAGCTTAACAGATTCAGTGTTTTCAATAAAACAGCACCAACTCTTTTACTGTACACATTGGACAGTCTAACAGAGGGGTTTTTTGGAGACTGACTTCCGCCCTCTTTGAAGCAGAGGCCCTGCCCTCACTGTTTCCTGCCCACTTCCTGGTTACGTCAATAGAACCCCAGGGACACGTTCAGCAGCCAAAATGTTGCAGATAGAAACACCAGAAATAGAGCCAACATGATTCCTTATCCTACAGGTCAGAGAGGCATGTTTGTTCTACATAGCATATTTCTATCTGAACGTTCCCAAACATTGTGTCTTGCTGAACGCGCACCCCCAGGGGGAATGGATCATTATCACTGTGGCAGATGACTTGTAAACAACAAGGCTGTGTTCAGCAGCGCACACTGTTGTGGAATGTTCAGATATATTTTGTTGTAGAACTAACATGCCTCTCTGACCTGCAGGATAAGGAATCATATAGCTCTCTTCATGATATTTATGTCTGCAACGCTCCACAACGTTTGGTTTGCATACTGAATGAGGCTCAGATGTGTATTTGCATGTTACAAATATTACTATTAAGACGGAGCCAATGACCTGTCTTCCTGGCACGCTACGTACAGCCTGTCTTCCTGGCACGCTGCCACTACGTACAGCCTGTCTTCCTGGCACGCTGCCACTACGTACAGCCTGTCTTCTTGGCACGCAGCCACTACGTACAGCCCGTCTTCCCGGCACGCTGCCACTACGTACAGCCCGTCTTCCCGGCACGCTGCCACTACGTACAGCCCGTCTTCCCGGCACGCTGCCACTACGTACAGCCCGTCTTCCCGGCACGCTGCCACTACGTACAGCCCGTCTTCCCGGCACGCTGCCACTACGTACAGCCCGTCTTCCCGGCACGCTGCCACTACGTACAGCCCGTCTTCCCGGCACGCTGCCACTACGTACAGCCCGTCTTCCCGGCCCGCTGCCACTACGTACACAACGTCTTCCCGGCACGCTGCCACTACGTACAGCCCGTCTTCCCGGCACGCTGCCACTACGTACAGCCCGTCTTCCCGGCACGCTGCCACTACGTACAGCCCGTCTTCCCGGCACGCTGCCACTACGTACAGCCCGTCTTCCCGGCACGCTGCCACTACGTACAGCCCGTCTTCCCGGCACGCTGCCACTACGTACAGCCCGTCTTCCCGGCACGCTGCCACTACGTACAGCCCGTCTTCCCGGCACGCTGCCACTACGTACAGCCCGTCTTCCCGGCACGCTGCCACTACGTACAGCCCGTCTTCCCGGCACGCTGCCACTACGTACAGCCCGTCTTCCCGGCACGCTGCCACTACGTACAGCCCGTCTTCCCGGCACGCTGCCACTACGTACAGCCTGTCTTCCCGGCACGCTGCCACTACGTACAGCCTGTCTTCCCGGCACGCTGCCACTACGTACAGCCTGTCTTCCTGGCACGCTGCCACTACGTACAGCCCGTCTTCCTGGTACAACACCCCTCTACGTACAGCCCGTCTTCCTGGCACGCTGCCTCTACGTACAGCCTGTCTTCCCGGCACAACACCCCTCTACGTACAGCCTGTCTTCCCGGCACAACACCCCTCTACGTACAGCCCGTCTTCCCGGCACGCTGCCACTACGTACAGCCTGTCTTCCTGGCACGCTGCCACTACGTACAGCCTGTCTTCCCGGCACGCTGCCACTACGTAAAGCCTGTCTTCCCGGCACGCTGCCACTACGTACAGCCTGTCTTCCCGGCACGCTGCCACTACGTACAGCCTGTCTTCCCGGCACAACACCCCTCTACGTACAGCCCGTCTTCCCGGCACGCTGCCACTACGTACAGCCTGTCTTCCTGGCACGCTGCCACTACGTACAGCCTGTCTTCCCGGCACGCTGCCACTACGTACAGCCTGTCTTCCTGGCACGCTGCCACTACGTACAGCCTGTCTTCCCGGCACGCTGCCACTACGTACAGCCTGTCTTCCCGGCACAACACCCCTCTACGTACAGCCCGTCTTCCCGGCACGCTGCCACTACGTACAGCCTGTCTTCCTGGCACGCTGCCACTACGTACAGCCTGTCTTCCCGGCACGCTGCCACTACGTACAGCCCGTCTTCCCGGCACAACACCCCTCTATGTACAGCCTGTCTTCCCGGCACAACACCCCTCTACGTACAGCCCGTCTTCCCGGCACAACACCCCTCTACGTACAGCCCGTCTTTCCGGCACAACACCCCTCTACGTACAGCCCGTCTTCCCGGCACAACACCCCTCTACGTACAGCCTGTCTTCCCTGCACAACACCCCTCTACGTACAGCCTGTCTTCCCGGCATAACACCCCTCTACGTACAGCCTGTCTTCCCGGCATAACACCCCTCTACGTACAGCCCGTCTTCCCGGCACAACACCCCTCTACGTACAGCCAGTCTTCCCGGCACAACACCCCTCTACGTACAGCCTGTCTTCCCGGCACAACACCCCTCTACGTACAGCCTGTCTTCCCGGCATAACACCCCTCTACGTACAGCCTGTCTTCCCGGCACAACACCCCTCTACGTACAGCCTGTCTTCCCGGCACAACACCCCTCTACGTACAGCCCGTCTTCCCGGCACAACACCCCTCTACGTACAGCCCGTCTTCCCGGCACAACACCCCTCTACGTACAGCATATAGATATATTAATTGACCAAGTCATTCCTGACCTGGGCAGTGTATATATGGAACTTATTCAACATCCATTTCTTTCAACAGTAAAATACACAAAAACAAAATGTACTATAATTGCCACCCAATAAGAAATTGGGCAGACAGTTGATTAATACATTAGTTGATAAATAAACACTTTATAAAACATACAGCTCTTTAGGTTAGATCGTCCTAGATGCAGATTACTGCGAGGAGATCAAATGTTAGTTACATCAACATTCCCATTTCAATAATGGAAATTCTCTGACATAAATGGAAGGAACTCTGACACCCGTCTTCCTAGAAACCGTTAAGGCAGCGGTGGAATAGAACATTCTGGATTTGACCTTTGACATGTTTTTTTTTTTACCATCTGACAAGAACAGTAATTATTGTGGATAAATAAAACAGTATTTCTCTCCGATCTACTCGCAAACAGGCAGTGAACACAGTTGCAAAACAAAAGCTTAAAAACATGAATGACCCACTAGCCAATCACCTTGGTCACGGTTCAAGCTTTATCTTGGTTATAGGTTGTGGGGGGGGGGGTTGATATGAAGATAAACCTGGTCTTTGTGAAAATATGCTATAACCAGCCATTTCAGCGTGACAGTTTCTTTGTTAATGAAGATGGCTGGTTTATAAGGAGGACCTGAAGCAACGCTGAACAGGGTTGTTAATGAAGATGGCTGGTTTATAAGGAGGACCTGAAGCAACGCTGAACAGAGTTGTTCCACAAACGTTTATTTTGCATCCCTTTGATATTTAAGTAACAACTGTGCACCAATACTGTATTTTAACAGCCTTCTATATTAAATGAAGTGCCCTTTAATATAGACCACAAAATCTGACTTAATATGAAAAGACTTGCTACGGTGCCATAGTCAGTATTTTGGCATTTCCCTTTGACTTCTAGGAAGATTTTTAACCCACTTAAAGCTGCAATCAGCAGTAGAAACAATAAATTACTGAAGAAATGTAACCACTCAAATTCAATAGACAGGGCTATGGATGCAAGGACTGATGTGCTGTGACAGTGGAACTAAGCTCATGGAAGGTATTTATCAGTTATATTCTTCAAGAATCAAAAACGGACGTAGCAACTGCTGACTGCCCCTTTAAACCCCAAAAGTTGTCACCACCATTGTAAAGCCCTAGTCATTCTGTTGCTTTTACAAAGTCATTTCTAGAGATTCATTCATTTAAATGTGATTCGTGATTTATTTTAAGGTAAAATAAAACACACCTGTCCCTGATTTTAAGGTCACCCCGGGTTACATGAACTGAACTCTCGCTTTAATATGGTGAAACTATTCCTTCTTAAATATTATTTTTTCCCCAAAGAAACATTGAACATCGAATAGTGAAATCAGTGTAAAAGCGGGTGAGCCGGTTCTGCTCTTTTTGGACGTGTTCTGATGGGAAACTGAGTGGGTTGAGCAGAACACGTTACATGTTACCCAGAAATATATATTTTTTAAATAAGTTTGCATTTAAATGCCCCTCCCTGTTGCACACAACAAGCTTCCATTCCCCCCGTCACAAAGAGATTCATCTTAAATCAGCCATGAACTCTACAACCCCTGTTTACGGTCAACCCCCGGTCGCGGTCAACCCCCGGTCGCGGTCAACCCCCGGTCGCGGTCAACCCCCGGTCGCGGTCAACCCCCGGTCGCGGTCAACCCCTGTTACTTTATTTGGCACTTACTATAGTCAGTGTTTTACAGCATTTTAAAAGCTCTCTGTGCTGTCAGACACACAGTGTTAAAGTATTATCATAAAGGTCCATCAGATCTCTTCAGACTGGAAGAAGTGTTGTGTTTTTTTATTGGATTTATTTTCCCAAGTGACATCATCCAAGAGGGACTCGTTTTGTGGAACGACCAAACATCTTTGTGGACATTTCTATCTAGTACGACCCAGACCAGCTGAGCACTCATCCATTAGCCTGGTTCCAGATCAGTTTGTGCCAGTCTTGCCAACTCTTTAAGGTCATTTTCACACCAAACAGATCTGGGATCAAGCTGCTCATTCACACAACCTCTGTCTCCAACTCCTCATAATACGGCATGGTACAGGCTCTTTGTGCCGTCAGACACACAGTGGGGAATCATGAAAGGTCCATCAGACTTCACCATCACAACCCCGTCTTGACCCTTCAGAAAGCTCAGAGACACGTTGGTCTGCCGTTGTGCTGCCATCACAATCACGCCCTCTTTATCTCGGGATTCAAAACCTGAACTGTTTATCCAAGATTCAACTTTGAAGATGGTTAACATCAACAACCATGATAATAACAACATTAAAGCTGCCAATGTTCGACTGACCCTCCTAGAGTAATAATCCTACCCTCAAAAAATATATAAATAGAAAAAGTCTCAAATTGTGGCTGACCTTTAGAATGTAACAACCCTACCAAGTGTCACAAGACAGTGGCCACTGACCTCTCACAGAGTTACTATAACAACCAACATAACAAAATGGCCGCCTGTCGTGGTGTCTGGTCCAGGCAGTTTAAGTCACCTGTCTTCCCTGGTTACTGACAGCTCAAATCAAAAATGGCCACAGACACCTGTTGTCCCCGGTTTCTGGTAGCTCAAGTCAAAATGGACACTGGCTATGTAGTTACTGACAGGTCAAGTTGGGGTCATTGAGCCAGGCCCAGATCTGAATCATCTCCTGCGGTGTCCGGCTATGTACCAGCATCAGACCTTTATAGGCACACGGGTTCCTCCTGTACTTCTCCTCAATGTCAAACGTCTTAAAGCCTTTATGTTTCTCCGGCCCCAGCCCCAGTTTCCTCAGACACATCCCTGTGTAGACGTCATCGATGGGGTAGAGCGGTACGTGCTGCGAGGCCCCGTGGAGCCGCTTGGCCAGGTCCCCAGAGTAGAGATACCCTCCTCCACCCGCGTAGGGCGGGTACTTGCCAACCAACAGACTCTCTGGGATGAAGTACTTGACCTTTTTATCCCTGTTTGGCCCCGCGTTGGTGATCACATCCCCTACAAACAGGTCCCTTGCCCGGGGCCCCGAGAGGCCCTTGAGGAAGGCCAGGATCCTCAACGTATTGACAAAGACGTCATCGTCCCCTTTAAAGATGAACTGAGCTCCAGGGCAGCGCGTGGTCATCCAGTCCAGGAAGAGCACCTCCTTGACGGTCAGGTTGAAGAACGAGTCCCGGAAGTCCCACTGGAGGTAGAGTTAAAACATTTTTTTTTACTAAAACACTATATACAGATTTGAGTATTTTGTTCATTACTCCACTTGTTTATCCCATTTTATATGTCATCACACTTAGAGTCTGAGTATCCCTGTGTCCCAGAGTGTCACTCACCAATACTGAAACATTTAACAAGACATACAGTTGAAGTTTACATACACTTAGGTTGGAGTCATTAAAACTCGTTTTTCAACCACTCCACAAATTTCTTGTTAACAAACTATAGTTTTGGCAAGTCGATTAGAACATCTACTTTGTGCATGACACAAGTCATTTTTCCAACAATTGTTTACAGACAGATTATTTCACTTATAATTCACTATCACAATTCCAGTGGGTCAGCAGTTTACATACACTAAGTTGACTGTGCCTTTAAACAGCTTGGAAAATTCCAGAAAATTATGCCATGGCTTTAGAAGCTTCTGATAGGCTAATTGACATCATTTGAGTCAATTGGAGGTGTACCTGTGGATGTATTTCAAGGCCTACTTTCAAACTCAGCGCCTCTTTGCTTGACGTCATGGGAAAATCAAAAGAAATCAGCCAAGACCTCAGAAAAAATTGTAGACCTCCACAAGTCTGGTTCATCCTTGGGAGCAATTTACAAATGCCTGAAGGTACCTCGTTCATCTGTACAAACAATAGTACGCAAGTATAAACACCATGGGACCACGCAGCCGTCATACCGCTCAGGAAAGAGACGCGTTCTGTCTCCTAGAGATGAACGTACTTTGGTGCGAAAAGTGCAAATCAATCCCAGAACAACAGCAAAGGACCTTGTGAAGATGCTGGAGGAAACAGGTACAAAAGTATATATATATCCACAGTAAAACGAGTCCTATATCGACATAACCTGAAAGGCCGCTCAGCAAGGAAGAAGCCACTGCTCCAAAACCGCCATAAAAAAGCCAGACTACGGTTTGCAACTGCACATGGGGACAAAGTTCGTATTTTTTGGAGAAATGTCCTCTGGTCTGTTGAAACAAAAATAGAACTGTTTGTGGGCAGAACTGAAAAAGCGTGTTTGAGCAAGGAGGCCTAGAAATGTGACTCAGTTACACCAGCTCTGTCAGGAGGAATGGGCCAAAATTCACCCAACTTATTGTGGGAAGCTTATGGAAGGCTTCCCGAAGCGTCTGACCCAAGTTAAACCATTTAAAGGCAATTCTACCAAATACTAATTGAGTGTATGTAAACTTCTGACCCACTGGGAATGGGAAGAAATAAAAGCTGAAATAAATCATGGTCTACTATTATTCTGACATTTCACATTCTTAAAATAAAGTGGTGATCCTAACTGACCTAAGACAGGGAATTGTTACTAGGATTAAATGTCAGGAATTGTGGAAAAACAGTTTAAATGTATTTGGCTAAGATGTATGTAAACTTCCGACTTCCAACTGTATTACAGATCAAAACCAACATTGTGGACCACTCAGTGAGTTCAAAAGACAATACATTACCACACAAATCAAATATCTGACATTTCCGGAGCTTTCTTATATGTCCTTGATATAGGACAGACCCTTCAAAACCTTGTTCGTTATGATTTGTCTTTTCTGGCATTTATGAATGTGTTATTCAATGCGTTTCTATGGGATTTGGTAGTAAAAGGACAAATTCAATAGTTTATCAAATCTTTTTATTTTTTATATATACCTAAAGGGGTCCTAATTTTTTAAAATAAAAATAGCGAAATGATCCATGGTATGACCATCTTCTATTTCAGCTTACAACCCCCACCCCCCTCCCTACCTTTTAGGGGGTTTTCGCATAAAGTCCTCTTTAAAGTAACCAATCTCAGTCCTGTTTAAAGTTAAACATATATAAAAAAAAAAAGGGGTTTAGAACAGCGAAAGCCTCCGTTGTCTTATTACTCACACTGCCCTTGTATGAGGATTCCACTGGGAAAGAAAATGCACAAATTACAATTTAACAAGGCACAGCTGTTAATTGAAATGCATTCCAGGTGACTACCTCATGAAACTGGTTGAGAGAATCCCAAGAGTGTGCAAAGCTGTCAAGGCAAAGGGTGGCTACTTTGAAGAATCTCAAATATAAAATATATTTTGAGATGTTTAATACTTTTTGGGTTACTACATGATTCCATATGTTATTTCATAGTTGTGATGTCTTCACTATTATTCTACAATGTAGAAAATAGTAAAAATAAAAACCCTGGAATGAGTAGCTGTATTATTGACACCCGGAGGAGGTTAACGTGTATATTATTGACACCCGGAGGAGGTTAACGTGTATATTATTGACACCCGGAGGAGGTTAACGTGTATATTATTGACACCCGGAGGAGGTTAACGTGTATATTATTGACACCCGGAGGAGGTTAACGTGTATATTATTGACACCCGGAGGAGGTTAACGTGTATATTATTGACACCCGGAGGAGGTTAACGTGTATATTATTGACACCCGGAGGAGGTTAACGTGTATATTATTGACACCCGGAGGAGGTTAACGTGTATATTATTGACACCCGGAGGAGGTTAACGTGTATATTATTGACACCCGGAGGAGGTTAACGTGTATATTATTGACACCCGGAGGAGGTTAACGTGTATATTATTGACACCCGGAGGAGGTTAACGTGTATATTATTGACACCCGGAGGAGGTTAACGTGTATATTATTGACACCCGGAGGAGGTTAACGTGTATATTATTGACACCCGGAGGAGGTTAACGTGTATATTATTGACACCCGGAGGAGGTTAACGTGTATATTATTGACACCCGGAGGAGGTTAACGTGTATATTATTGACACCCGGAGGAGGTTAACGTGTATATTATTGACACCCGGAGGAGGTTAACGTGTATATTATTGACACCCGGAGGAGGTTAACGTGTATATTATTGATACCCGGAGGACGTTAACGTGTATATTATTGACACCCGGAGGACGTTAACGTGTATATTATTGACACCCGGAGGAGGTTAACGTGTATATTATTGACACCCGGAGGACGTTAACGTGTATATTATTGACACCCGGAGGACGTTAACGTGTATATTATTGACACCCGGAGGACGTTAACGTGTATATTATTGACACCTGGAGGACGTTAACGTGTATATTATTGACACCCGGAGGAGGTTAACATGTATATTATTGATACCTGGAGGACGTTAACGTGTACAGTGGGGCAAAAAAGTATTTAGTCAGCCACCAATTGTGCAGGTTCTCCCACTTAAGATGAGAGAGGCCTGTAATTTTCATCATAGGTACACTTCAACTATGACAGACAAAATGAGAAAAAGAAATCCAGAAAATCACATTGTAGGATTTTTTATGAATTTATTTGCAAATTATGGTGGAAAATAAGTATTTGGTCAATAACAAAAGTTTCTCAATACTTTGTTATATACCCTTTGTTGGCAATGACAGAGGTCAAACGTTTTCTGTAAGTCTTCACAAGGTTCACACACTGTTGCTGGTATTTTGGCCCATTCCTCCATGCAGATCTCCTCTAGAGCAGTGATGTTTTGGGGCTGTTGCTGGACAACACGGACTTTCAACTCCCTCCAAAGATTTTTTTATGGGGTTGAGATCTGGAGACTGGCTAGGCCACTCCAGGACCTTGAAATGCTTCTTACGAAGCCACTCCTTCGTTGCCCAGGCGGTGTGTTTGGGATCATTGTCATGCTGAAAGACCCAGCCACGTTTCATCTTCAATGCCCTTGCTGATGGAAGGAGGTTTTCACTCAAAATCTCACGATACATGGCCCCATTCATTCTTTCCTTTACACGGATCAGTCGTCCTGGTCCCTTTGCAGAGAAACAGCCCCAAAGCATGATGTTTCCACCCCCATGCTTCACAGTAGGTATGGTGTTCTTTGGATGCAACTCAGCATTCTTTGTCCTCCAAACACGACGAGTTGAGTTTTTACCAAAAAGTTATATTTTGGTTTCATCTGACCATATGACATTCTCCCAATCTTCTTCTGTATCATCCAAATGCTCTCTAGCAAACTTCAGACGGGCCTGGACATGTACTGGCTTAAGCAGGGGGACACGTCTTGCACTGCAGGATTTGAGTCCCTGGCGGCGTAGTGTGTTACTGATGGTAGGCTTTGTTACTTTGGTCCCAGCTCTCTGCAGGTCATTCACTAGGTCCCCCCGTGTGGTTCTGGGATTTTTGCTCACCGTTCTTGTGATCATTTTGACCCCACGGGGTGAGATCTTGCGTGGAGCCCCAGATCGAGGGAGATTATCAGTGGTCTTGTATGTCTTCCATTTCCTAATAATTGCTCCCACAGTTGATTTCTTCAAACCAAGCTGCTTACCTATTGCAGATTCAGTCTTCCCAGCCTGGTGCAGGTCTACAATTTTGTTTCTGGTGTCCTTTGACAGCTCTTTGGTCTTGGCCATAGTGGAGTTTGGAGTGTGACTGTTTGAGGTTGTGGACAGGTGTCTTTTATACTGATAACAAGTTCAAACAGGTGCCATTAATACAGGTAACGAGTGGAGGACAGAGGAGCCTCTTAAAGAAGAAGTTACAGGTCTGTGAGAGCCAGAAATCTTGCTTGTTTGTAGGTGACCAAATACTTATTTTCCACCATAATTTGCAAATAAATTCATTAAAAATCCTACAATGTGATTTTCTGGATTTTTTTCTCTCATTTTGTCTGTCATAGTTGAAGTGTACCTATGATGAAAATTACAGGCCTCTCTCATCTTTTTAAGTGGGAGAACTTGCACAATTGGTGGCTGACTAAATACTTTTTTGCCCCACTGTATATTATTGACACCTGGAGGACGTTAACATGTATATTATTGACACCTGGAGGACGTTAACGTGTATATTATTGACACCCGGAGGACGTTAACGTGTATATTATTGACACCCGGAGGACGTTAACGTGTATATTATTGATACCCGGAGGACGTTAACGTGTATATTATTGACACCCGGAGGACGTTAACGTGTATATTATTGACACCTGGAGGACGTTAACGTGTATATTATTGATACCTGGAGGACGTTAACGTGTATATTATTGATACCTGGAGGACGTTAACATGTATATTATTGACACCTGGAGGACGTTAACATGTATATTATTGACACCTGGAGGACGTTAACATGTATATTATTGACACCTGGAGGACGTTAACGTGTGTATTATTGACACCTGGAGGAGGTTATCGTGTGTATTATTGACACCTGGAGGAGGTTATCGTGTATATTATTGACACCTGGAGGTTAACGTGTATATTATTGACACCTGGAGGAGGTTAACGTGTATATTATTGACACCTGGAGGAGGTTAACATGTATATTATTGACACCTGGAGGAGGTTAACATGTATATTATTGACACCTGGAGGAGGTTAACATGTATATTATTGACACCTGGAGGACGTTAACGTGTATATTATTGACACCTGGAGGACGTTAACGTGTATATTATTGACACCTGGAGGACGTTAACGTGTATATTATTGATACCTGGAGGACGTTAACATGTATATTATTGATACCTGGAGGACGTTAACATGTATATTATTGACACCTGGAGGACGTTAACATGTATATTATTGACACCTGGAGGACGTTAACGTGTATATTATTGACACCTGGAGGACGTTAACGTGTATATTATTGACACCTGGAGGAGGTTAACGTGTATATTATTGACACCTGGAGGAGGTTATCGTGTATATTATTGACACCTGGAGGACGTTAACATGTATATTATTGACACCTGGAAGACGTTAACATGTATATTATTGATACCCGGAGGACGTTAACGTGTATATTATTGATACCTGGAGGACGTCACTGTGGTGAGCGTTCTCATAGCGCAGCATCGCCGACAGATCTGGGTGGTGGTCCACGGCCGTGGTGTTGCCGAGCAGGAACACCGTGACAACCGTCCGGTTGGCGAGGACGCCGGCTTGACCCCACGACTGGCGGATGGCCTGGCGGCGGTCAAAGTGCGGAGTAAGGGATTTGACGGCCAGTAGGAGGAAGGGCGGCTCCCCTCTCCGGGTCTTTTGGCAGATGTGAGGCTGGTCCACCACTAGAGGGTACGACCGACAGCGCATGTAGAGCAGGAAGTCTTTAAAACGGGGAGGTAGGGAATTGTAGTCTTTAACGTCAGTGGTGACTCTGTAGTCCGGTTGGCAGGGGTCAGGGTTCAGTCCCGTGTCGTTGAGCCAATCAGGGACAGGTCTGACAAACTCATCGCTAGTGTTGTTACTGTTGGAGGAGGCGAGGATGGGGTTGTGTTGGAGGTCCAGTCTCTGTTGCTGGCGGTTCCAGTAGGCCTGACTAGGAGCCAGTTTGGACCAGAAGCGCTTGGAGGGGACAAGGACCTTGAATGGAGGAAGGAAGGACGAAATTAATAAATAAATTAAGTGTCCTAAACCGAGAACAACAATATATACATTAAAAAGAGGATTAAAAAAGACAATTCAACACTGATGATTTAACACAATTCAACAACTAAAGCCCTGTGCAGTCTTATTAATTTCATATATAAAATCACAGTATGTTTAATAAATCACTGTTCATTTCATGAACTCCAAATGTTTTATTATTTATTTCCCCCGAGCCTCCTCTTGCTATGGAAACGCTGAGTCTGATCGTGTGGGCATGTTGACTGTAGAGATCCTACCCCTCTTACCCCTTCAAAGGAGGAGGATACATATGCAAATAAGAGATGACTGGTCATTGGTCAGAATAATCAGATCAGATTGTGATGTCATGCTGAGGGCCAAAAACTCCATCCCACCTGAACATGCAAAAAAAATCCAAGCGTTAATTATTATTATTTTTTAAAGCTTTTACACTAAAAAAGGGCATCATCATCATTTTCAGTCTTATTTCATCCTCCAAGTGAAACATGGTTCGTGTGGAAATATTATTCAAAACACAAAAAAGTCAACAGGCCCCGTCGTATTTGCAAAGCAGCCTCCACTGCATTCCATGTACGCTTGTGTCTAGACTTGATACTTACATGCGACTTCTGCTATCAGAATACAAGGATCACATTGAAAAGACGGGTCTAAACGCACAAGTGGCTTTGTGGTCTGACTGCGTTTCCCATCTGGCTGACCACTTCAGGAGGTTTTGGACGTTGTTACCTACGTTGGAGGAGGGAACGCGACACCCTGCTACATCTCAGCTCCCCGTGGAGTGAAACAGTATGGTGATCGGTGGTGCAGGGAAGGACGACGGAGACAGAGAAAAACACTGTTGACAGGGAATTTATTCTTCCTTCACACGGTGAGGTGGGGAAAAGGGGCTGGACGCAACCAAAGCAAAGAAAGTTAAAGTTAGAGTCCCCACTTCTTACCCGCCTCCCCACTTCTTACCCGCCTCCCCACTTCTTACCCGCCTCCCCACTTCTTACCCGCCTCCCCACTTCTTACCCGCCTCCCCACTTCTTACCTAACCTTAAGCACCACCTGGTGCGCTAACCAAAATACAGGTGGTGATCCACCCAGGTCTTACCTAGTGTGCATAGACAGATTCAACACTACGGGTCATGTATACCCGCGGGCCTCTTGCCTAAACGTTCCCAAGGTGAGTCCCCCCCCGGGAACAAATTAAACAGAAAAATGACTAATACTTTAAGTGAACAATTTCAATAACCAAAAACACTAAGTCCTATTGGGATACACATACCCCGGAAGGAGCGGCTACAAAATAATATCCACAAAACTTTTACTGCCCGTCACAACAATCAACACAGGACATAAAAATAAGCTATTTTCCCCTGACAAAGGAACACTGGCTTTTATCAAGCTGGAGAAGGAGTTGGTAATGAAGAGACAGCTGTATCCCCTGACGAGAGGGAGGGGTCAGAGCTCAATCCACAATGGGGCTGACCAATCAGCTGCTTAGAATCCAGGAAGCCATTTCCTGAAATGAACATACAAACCCACAACAACACAGAAACTGGGGAACGTAACTGACGTAAATCAGGCTACCGAAAGCGCGTACAGTGGGCACTGTTGGTAGAATGCATAGTTGAAATGGAATATAGAGCAGGAAAAGGGGATTGGGACACACTGTGACCCGGTAGACACATTTACACATAGATACATGATGTGTCCAGAACTCTCTGATCAGAATACTAAAGCTGCATGAACTGTCAAATCAGACACCTTCAATCATCAGTTAATCATCAAGCCCTTGATTAGTGTGAATCAGGGGAGATTGTTTTTGTATCACTGAACTTTGTGAAACTTCTGGGGATCACAGAAGAGAGGTTTGAGAAGCAGTTTTACATCACAATGAATATTGTTGTGTCCGCTCTTGTCCTGTCACCACCCCCCCACCCTTTGTTCTCACCTTGTGGTGCCCACGCTGCTCACCTTGTGGTGCCCACGCTGCTCACCTTGTGGTGCCCACGCTGCTCACCTTGTGGTGCCCACGCTGCTCACCTTGTGGTGCCCACACTGCTCACCTTGTGGTGCCCACACTGCTCACCTTGTGGTGCCCACACTGCTCACCTTGTGGTGCCCACACTGCTCACCTTGTGGTGCCCACACTGCTCACCTTGTGGTGCCCACACTGCTCACCTTGTGGTGCCCACACTGCTCACCTTGTGGTGCCCACACTGCTCACCTTGTGGTGCCCACACTCCTCACCTTGTGGTGCCCACACTCCTCACCTTGTGGTGCCCCCTCCTCACCTTGTGGTGCCCCCTCCTCACCTTGTGGTGCCCCCTCCTCACCTTGTGGTGCCCCCTCCTCACCTTGTGGTGCCCCCTCCTCACCTTGTTGTGTCCCTTGTCCTGTCCTCCTCCTCCTCTGTGGAACACTAGGATGAAGATGAAGAGATTGACCGTCATCAACGTCACCAGAAATTTCAGCTTCCTCCTCAGGCCCGCCATGACCTCTAGCTACGACCTCTGATCTCTAGCCACCTAGAGGGAGGGAGAGGGGAGAGAGCGAGAGCGAGATGAGGGACACATTCAAGTTTGTTTATTTGTCATACACAATGCAACAAAATGCTTAAATGCTTTACACACACGAATTAGTGGTCAACTCTTCATTAAAACATTTAATAGGATGGAAATCTCCTCAGTTAATATGGCCAGTTAGTGTAAAAACACATGACTACAAATAGCCCACATTTCATTCTACTTTAAGGCCTCGGGGGAGGATGTAATGTCTTCACTTCAAGAGAACACGGGTTTCTAAGAATCAATGCTCCAGAATAATGCCTTTAAATATTTCCACAGAATGCATGAGCAATTTGAGCCGAATGGTAATCACACTGCAAATCTACTATTTATTCAAAACTACAATTTATTCAAACTCTGCTTGACTCTAAGATGGAGATGTTTGAACATTTGAAATATTTACTTTGAAATGGCCAAAAAGTCATTCAGGACAGTTGGAAAGGTTATTTAGGGAAATTCAATGTTTCTAGGCAGCGAATCACTGATCATGTGCTTTATATTCCAGAGAGTCCTCATGATCCTAATCTGTGGTCCTGGTCTGACTGATGACAACTGCACAACCTAGGAGACATACTGGCTGTGCAGGTTTGGCTTCCAACCCTGCAAGAGCACAGCTGATACAGCCAACCAAGGTGGGATCATAACCACAAGGATGTGGTTGTGGGGGTACACACATACACCCCTCCCCCTAAACACACCCACCTCCCTCCCTAAAACCTCCCCCTCTCCCCTAAACACCCCCTCACTAATCTGGACCTGATCTCAGAGTGACTCAACAGGTTGAATAAGAAAGGATGGGATCCTGTAAATGTTGGCTTTTCAAAACAGAGTCTATAAAACCTTTAGACTCACTTCCTTTTAACTGGTTTACTTCATTTACTAGTTATTATCTCTGTCACCATCACTGGGTTACTTCATTTACTAGTTATTATCTCTACTGACACCATCACTGGGTGACTTCATTTACTAGTTATTATCTCTACTGACACCATCACTGGGTTACTTCATTTACTAGTTATTATCTGACACCATCACTGGGTTACTTCATTTACTAGTTATTATCTCTATTGACACCATCACTGGGTTACTTAATTTACTAGTTATTATCTCTACTGACACCATCACTGGGTGACTTAATTTACTAGTTATTATCTCTACTGACACCATCACTGGGTTACTTCATTTACTAGTTATTATCTCTGACACCATCACTGGGTTACTTCATTTACTAGTTATTATCTCTACTGACACCATCACTGGGTTACTTCATTTACTAGTGATTATCTCTACTGACACCATCACTGGGTTACTTCATTTACTAGTGATTATCTCTACTGACACCATCACTGGGTGACTTCATTTACTAGTGATTATCTCTACTGACACCATCACTGGGTTACTTCATTTACTAGTGATTATCTCTACTGACACCATCACTGGGTGACTTCATTTACTAGTTATTATCTCTACTGACACCATCACTGGGTTACTTCATTTACTAGTTATTATCTCTACTGACACCATCACTGGGTTACTTCATTTACTAGTGATTATCTCTACTGACACCATCACTGGGTTACTTCATTTACTAGTGATTATCTCTACTGACACCATCACTGGGTGACTTCATTTACTAGTTATTATCTGATACCATCACTGGGTGACTTCATTTACTAGTTATTATCTCTGACACCATCACTGGGTTACTTCATTTACTAGTTATTATCTGACACCATCACTGGGTTACTTCATTTACTAGTTATTATCTGACACCATCACTGGGTTACTTCATTTACTAGTTATTATCTGACACCATCACTGGGTGACTTCATTTACTAGTTATTATCTGACACCATCACTGGGTGACTTCATTTACTAGTTATTATCTGACACCATCACTGGGTGACTTCATTTACTAGTGATTATCTCTACTGACACCATCACTGGGTGACTTCATTTACTAGTGATTATCTCTACTGACACCATCACTGGGTGACTTCATTTACTAGTGATTATCTCTACTGACACCATCACTGGGTGACTTCATTTACTAGTTATTATCTCTACTGACACCATCACTGGGTTACTTCATTTACTAGTTATTATCTGACACCATCACTGGGTTACTTCATTTACTAGTTATTATCTCTATTGACACCATCACTGGGTTACTTAATTTACTAGTTATTATCTCTACTGACACCATCACTGGGTGACTTAATTTACTAGTTATTATCTCTACTGACACCATCACTGGGTTACTTCATTTACTAGTTATTATCTCTGACACCATCACTGGGTTACTTCATTTACTAGTTATTATCTCTACTGACACCATCACTGGGTTACTTCATTTACTAGTTATTATCTCTGACACCATCACTGGGTTACTTCATTTACTAGTTATTATCTCTGACACCATCACTGGGTTACTTCATTTACTAGTTATTATCTCTGACACCATCACTGGGTGACTTCATTTACTAGTTATTATCTCTATTGACACCATCACTGGGTTACTTCATTTACTAGTTATTGTCTGCAATGACACCGGGTGAAATGCAAAAATGGGCAAATCATTTGCATTTAAACTGAGGCTAAACGTTTGCTTTGATTTTGTTGACAAGAACATATTGTGTTGTATTGAACTGCTGCTAAGACCTGGTCACCACCTGGTCGGCATCACACAAAAAAGACAGGATTCCTGTTCTGACAAAATCAAATATTTACATTCTTCTCTTGCTATTCGAGTTGGAATGAGCAGAACAACCCACCTGAGCAAGGCTGAAAGCAGGCTCTCTCCCTCCCCCACTAACACTTCTCAGAGTACTTCTCTCATTGAAACACAATGACCTCCTCTTACCCACCATAATCCTCCCCCCTCTATTTGTGATTTCTTCCTCTCACTACTTCCAGGTGTCCTTTATCTTGCTTCCTCATCTCTCCCTCATTCTTCCCTTTTGCTGTCTTGTGTTTCAGTTCCGCTGCCTCCTAGCAACAACTCTGCCCCAGTGCTTTCAGGCCCCCTGTGTCCTCTCATCCTCCCTCTTCATTCTCTCCCCCTCAGCATACCTCCCCTCACATCTATAGTACACAAGCAATCTTTATTGCATTGACTACCTACTGTTCTTTTACCTGTGTAGGTGGAGTGTGTTTCAGGCAGTGTGTGAGTGAGCATAACAGTTGGTTTTACCTGTGCGGTGGGTGGAGTCTGTGTGTGTGTGTGTGTGTGTGTGTGTGTGTGTGTGTGTGTGTGTGTGTTTGTAACGGGAGTTGGTCTTACCTGTGCGGCGGGTGGAGTGTGTTTCAGGCTTCACTGTCCTCACAGCTCTTAACCCATACTGAGTCCCACCACCTGGGCAACAGCAGCCAATGGTACAAAGAGGGGGGAGGGGTCTGGCACTAACCTGTAGGCAAGAAAGACCAACTGTGTCAACACCTCACGATAGAGATGACCAAGAACAGTATGAGACACTGTGTTCAGAACTAAGCTGTTCTCAAACACACAGAGAACGAGAGAGGCAAATATTATTCCCACCCAAGGCCTCAAGACGAGTCTAAATTCTTGCCTTGTGGATTTGTTGCGTCATTTCTTTCATTCTACCACTGCTGAGGGCTTCTGTTATTTACAATCAATCAGACATTCTGTGGACTCTCTCATTTCAGTGCCACCTAGACATGTTGTTGCATGATGGTCCTGGTCTCATGCTCTACAGCAGGGTACAGAGAACTGTGATAATCATTAACTTATTGGCTTTCTGAGCAAACAAGAGGGGTCAGCAACAAGAAAAAGCAGGCAGCCACTCACACACTGTGGGACATGTGAAAAGTGATCCCAGGACCGTCCCGGGATCCTGGTTACCCATGTTAATCCCTACTAGGCTTGGGAGGTATCCAGACTGTCATACCAACCTTGTGCCATAATGGGATATCCGGGAATACCGGCACTGAACACTAGGGGGTGCTACTGTAATCCAAAGGTTAGCAATGCTAACAAGTACATGTAAAATCCAATAGAGAATGCTAACTAAATGCTAAAGAGCGCATTGATTAGCAGAACAGACATTCCAGCTCATAGTTATACAAGGATCTCAAAAATGCTACCTCACAGATTGCTGCACACACACAAAACAAATAGACAGGAAGGATCTTGATCCAGGAGGGAATTATCTGCTGTTACCAAGCGAAACTTGATTTTGGAAGAAGCTAACCACTTAGCTAACTAGCTACTAAATTAGCAATCCAAACTGCACAACTGCAGAGTATTTAGCACATTTTAGACAGTTATCAACTAAGTTACCTAGCTGGCAAACATTTAGTTGTGAATTGCGTAATGTAACTACATCACCTGACTCACAAGGCTCCGGTCTCTCGTTGTGTGCTTGTAAACAAACACCAAATGACGGGGGACTAGCGCTATGCTTCATAATGAAAAATTGTGATCGGTGAAATGAAGGACACAATCTTCTTTATCTCCTAACGTATTTCACAAGCTGACTTCAGGTATTTACTTAAAAAGCATTCACATTTATAAAAATGTAATAAAACTTTAAAATAAATACTTAACATTGTTGACGGTCCAAATAGCCCGTTATACCGCCCAGGCCTAAACCCTACTACATTTTACATTTACATTTTAGTCATTTAGCAGACGCTCTTATCCAGAGCGACTTACAGTAGAGTGCATACATTTTATTACATTTTTACATACTGAGACAAGGATATCCCTACCGGCCAAACCCTCCCTAACCCGGACGACGCTATGCCAATTGTGCGTCGCCCCACGGACCTCCCGGTTGCGGCCGGCTGCGACAGAGCCTGGGCGCGAACCCAGCCCAGCCTGGGCGCGAACCCAGAGACTCTGGTGGCGCAGCTAGCACTGCGATGCAGTGCCCTAGACCACTGCGCCACCCGGGAGGCTACTACTACTATACATGTATATATGTGTAACCCTACATGTGTATCCCTACTATACGTGTGTAACCACAAATGACGAAGGGTGATAGAGAGACGTAGGCCGAGGTCTAGGTTTGTGTCAGCACACCAAAAATGTGTAGAGTGGACCACACTATTCACACACTGTCAGACTGATGGCAGTGAGTCAGACACACTCTCACACCCCGAGACATTTTGTGAATTTAGGCCAAGACCTATTTCCATTCTAGTCCCCACCTAGTTTCCCCCACCCAGATGCCCCCACCTGGTTGTCCCCACCTAGTTGTCCCCACCTAGTTGTCCCCACCTAGTTGCCCCCACCTAGTTGCCCCCACCTAGTTGCCCCCACCTAGGTTAGTTGCCCCCACCTAGGTTAGTTGCCCCCACCTAGTTGCCCCCACCCAGTTGCCCCCACCCAGTTGCCCCCACCCAGTTGCCCCCATCATGTCCATTGATTGTTAGCTAAAGTAAGCTGAAGTTTGTAACGGCTGTTTAAAGAGAACTGAACAATGGATGACAGTTTCTCCTGGTTCATCTACTACCTTCAGGATGAGGAACCATCTAACGTCAAGTTGTAGAATAGTCAACTAGTCCTTTCAGGAGATTCCAGAGACATGACTGTAACGTGAACTTGATCATTTCCTCCGTCTCGACCACTACCTCCGGGGGTTATGGGTGAGCCTTCCTCCAGTCACTCCCCTCAGAGCAGCGGAAACACAGTCTCATGGAGCACAACACTCCCACAGTAAAAATCTAAATAGCAGAGTAAATGTTTTTGAAACAGCTGAAAATGTATAGATATGAGACTTGTTTTTAATCGAGATTTTAACTGAAATTGCAGTAACAGCCTGTTACATTGACATTTTTGCAGTAGCATAAATTTATTTTTTATAAAAATATATATATATATTTTTTAAAGAGTCCTCGGTGCTTTGTCTGGCTGCAGTGAGCCATGTAAAACAGCTGATGTCAACTCACACCGAATTACCCACGTTTTCAGTCGGAGTTTACTTTACCATATGTAATGACTTGCATGATATTGATAAAAATGGAGCCTGGTTTGTTCTAATGTTGTACGGTAGGCCTACTGTACTTTATATTTGTATGAGAGGGGGAGCTAATCACTCATTTTTGATCGGCTAACGTTACTCGAAGACGTTGTTCGCTGTAGTAACTGTGCTCTCGTCTCGAAGCTAAAAAGTAATGAGTGTAACGTTAGCGACAGGAACATAAACCCTTTAATTGTTTGCACATGCTTGTGAATTGTTGCGTTATTCAAGAGTGTAATATGGCTGAGATGAAAAGTTGCTTGCATAGTGGAATAGTTTGTTGTAAGCGTGCTTAGCTACTGGCTAGTTGTCTACGTTACTGGGATATTTACAGTACATTTTAAAACTACAGCGCAAGAACGTCCGTTGCCAAGCCCCCAAACTCTCTCTCGGCAGGCACAGGACAGTCCGTTGCTAATGTAAATTGAAAAGTTTTATGTTAATATTATGTACATTTGAATCTCATCACGGTGCCTCTGCTAGAAATCTCTTCAATTTGAATAAGTCCTAAATCAGTCTCTGAAGATTGGAGTCGCAGCCAAAGACCTCATTAAACAATTATACGAGATAACAGCAGGAAGGAAGTCTAACTCAAACACACACCCTCATTACCTCTGACCATAATACAGCTCTGACTGTTGGCTGATGAAGAATACAAATAAAATGGAGTAGTTTGAAATGCAAAATACCATTTTTCGTAGTGTGCAATGCAAGTGGAGTCTAAGCAGAATGATGTCATGCTGAATGAAGCTTGTTAGGAGAGTTGTCCAGCCAGACAATGGGAGAATCTCAATTAGATACTCCTCGCGTCCTCTCTCCTCCTCAAAAACCCATTGGATGAGAAAGCCAGATGTCTCTCCCCTCTGACCTTCTCCTCCAATGGGTTTTGAGAAGGAAGCGAGGAGGGAGAGTACGAGAGGACGTGAGGAGTATGCAATTGAGATGCTCCCATTGTGCATCAGTCTAAAGTGGCTTCATCTCTTCTCCATCTGGACTTATTGGAAATCATGTGACGGTCTAAGCAATATGGTGGACGTATCCTGGAAGTTAATCATGTGACGGTTAAGCAATATGGTGGACGTATCCTGGAAGTGAATCATGTGACGGTCTAAGCAATATGGTGGACGTATCCTGGAAGTTAATCATGTGACAGTTAAGCAATATGGTGGACGTATCCTGGAAGTTAATCATGTGACAGTTAAGCAATATGGTGGACGTATCCTGGAAGTTAATCATGTGACAGTTAAGCAATATGGTGGACGTATCCTGGAAATTAATCATGTGACGGTCTCAGCAATATGGTGGACGTATCCTGGAAGTTAATCATGTGACAGTTAAGCAATATGGTGGACGTATCCTGGAAGTGAATCATGTGACGGTCTAAGCAATATGGTGGACGTATCCTGGAAGTGAATCATGTGACGGTCTCAGCAATATGGTGGACGTATCCTGGAAGTTAATCATGTGACGTCTAAGCAATATGGTGGACGTATCCTGGAAGTGAATCATGTGACAGTTAAGCAATATGGTGGACGTATCCTGGAAGTGAATCATGTGACGGTCTAAGCAATATGGTGGACGTATCCTGGAAGTGAATCATGTGACATTTAAGCAATATGGTGGACGTATCCTGGAAGTTAATCATGTGACGTCTAAGCAATATGGTGGACGTATCCTGGAAGTTAATCATGTGACAGTTAAGCAATATGGTGGACGTATCCTGGAAGTGAATCATGTGACGGTCTCAGCAATATGGTGGACGTATCCTGGAAGTGAATCATGTGACGGTCTCAGCAATATGGTGGACGTATCCTGGAAGTGAATCATGTGACGGTCTCAGCAATATGGTGGACGTATCCTGGAAGTGAATCATGTGACGGTCCCAGCAATATGGTGGACGTATCCTGGAAGTGAATCATGTGACAGTTAAGCCATATGGTGGACGTATCCTGGAAGTGAATCATGTGACATCTAAGCAATATGGTGGACGTATCCTGGAAGTTATTTTTTTCCCATAAATGTATTATGAAATAATGACGTTAATGATTTTAGCTTTTTAATGGAAATTCCAAAGCCAAAATTTGTGAACATTTAATTGCCAAAACATTGAAAATATTCCATTGTCTGTCAGGTCCAAATAGAAAAATAGGAAATTACTATGAAATAGTATATGAAATAATTCTGACAAAATCCTTTCACTAGTTCTTCAAAGTAGATGAGGTATACTTTCAAAAACGGTCATCTCAGTCCCTCTCTCGTCGTTGTGTTCATTCCTCTCTCGAAGTCTGTGTGTAAATAACCTAACGTAGCAGGCATAAATAAAGTGTAGGCCTATCCATCCAGAGAAGTGTATACCATGAGGAGATGCTTATGTCTCTGCCCTAACAATGGGAGTCGTTGTCCCAAAGGCAGGAAGGCGACAACTTTATGTTCAATATAAGCCTATAGAAAGGCATTGGGCTTATTTAGGCCAGAGTGAAACATCTCGGGTCGCCTCTTCGTCCCTGAGCTGGGAAAAACTGCCGCAATGGATTATGGTCATTGTAATTAATTAAAGTTTCTACACTGAACTAGGGTGAATATTTGCTTAATGAAAACTACTCCCTTCAGCCCAGCGTCCCACATCCTTCTTGACTTGATTTCTCTGGTGAATGAAATCTAGCGCTGGGCTCACACAAAAAACTAAATGGAATCCAAGTAACTGAACCGATGTCTGTCAATGAGTTGTTTAATAACCCCTCCCCTCCAAAAAAGAGAGGTTGGTTAATCACTCAGCACTACGAGACTAACTTACAAATCAACAAGAGAAACGTGTCAGCTGACATGACTGACTGACTGCTGATGGACAAACACATTTTAAAATGGCACTTGGTCTAGTCTACTATTCTAACTGCGTTCCAAAAGGTCGGGGGCCCCGTTTCTGGAAATTGATCCGTGGGCCTATAAAAGTTGACCTCCCTGATTTAGAGGCTATTAAAAAATAAATACATACACAAATCAAGCGTTTTATGTTTTCAGAACTTGAAAGTGGTCTGTCAACAAATGTCCTCATCCTAGACCATCTATTCTGTCGATCCAGCTGTATGTCAACAATCCTAAATGATTAGAAAAGATAAGCACCAAGTCATTTCCTGATTTGTGGCGCTCATCTTATCCCTCATTGGGTGTTAAGTCATATAGCACAATGTTGTAATTGTTGACCTGCGAAGTGGACTCATCTTGACATGACACTAAAGACTCAATCATGGACACTGACTGACAGTTGTGGCTGCTTTGCGTGATGTATTGTCTTTACCTTCTTGCCTTTTTGTGCCGTTGTCTGGGCCCAATAATGTTTGTACCCTGTTTTGTGCTGCTACCATGTTGTGTTGTCATGTGTTGTCGCCATGGTGCTGTGTCGTCATGCGTTGCTGCCATGGTGCTGTGTCGTCATGTGTTTCTCTTCATGTTGTCTCGTCGTGATGCGTATTTTGTCCTATATTTTTAGCAGGCCTTTTGCCTTTTAATAAGCTGTCATTGTCAATAAGTATTTGTTCTTAACTGACTTGCCTAGTTAAAGTTTAAATAAACACTACTGTTGAGGTGGGAAAACATCTGACAAAACGTTGATATAAACGGTATTAACGGGGACACCGACATTCACAGATGAATAGAAGAGGATGCTGAGACATTGGTGATTTACCCACAAATGACTGGCAGCTTATACAGTCGACTCTGTTGGGGTCCGCCCATACAGTCGACTCTGTTGGGGTCCGCCCATACAGTCGACTCTGTTGGGGTCCGCCCATACAGTCGACTCTGTTGGGGTCCGTCCCTACAGTCGACTCTGTTGGGGTCCGTCCCTACAGTCGACTCTGTTGGGGTCCGTCCCTACAGTCGACTCTGTTGGGGTCCGTCCCTACAGTCGACTCTGTTGGGGTCCGCCCATACAGTCGACTCTGTTGGGGTCCGCCCATACAGTCGACTCTGTTGGGGTCCGCCCATACAGTCGACTCTGTTGGGGTCCGCCCATACAGTCGACTCTGTTGGGGTCCGCCCATACAGTCGACTCTGTTGGGGTCCGCCCATACAGTCGACTCTGTTGGGGTCCGCCCATACAGTCGACTCTGTTGGGGTCCGCCCATACAGTCGACTCTGTTGGGGTCCGCCCATACAGTCGACTCTGTTGGGGTCCGCCCATACAGTCGACTCTGTTGGGGTCCGCCCATACAGTCGACTCTGTTGGGGTCTATTTTAATAGCCTACAGTAGACTCTGTTGGGGTCTATTTTAATAGCCTACAGTAGACTCTGTTGGGGTCTATTGTAATAGCCTACAGTAGACTCTGTTGGGGTCTATTTTAATAGCCTACAGTAGACTCTGTTGGGGTCTATTTTAATAGCCTACAGTAGACTCTGTTGGGGTCTATTTTAATAGCCTACAGTAGACTCTGTTGGGGTCTATTGTAATAGCCTACAGTAGACTCTGTTGGGGTCTATTTTAATAGCCTACAGTAGACTCTGTTGGGGTCTATTGTAATAGCCTACAGTAGACTCTGTTGGGGTCTATTGTAATAGCCTACAGTAGACTCTGTTGGGGTCTATTGTAATAGCCTACAGTAGACTTTGTTGGGGTCTGTTTTAATAGCCTACAGTAGACTCTGTTGGGGTCTATTTTAATAGCCTACAGTAGACTCTGTTGGGGTCTATTTTAATAGCCTACAGTAGACTCTGTTGGGGTCTATTTTAATAGCCTACAGTAGACTCTGTTGGGGTCTATTGTAATAGCCTACAGTAGACTCTGTTGGGGGTCTGTTTTAATAGCCTACAGTAGACTCTGTTGGGGTCTATTTTAATAGCCTACAGTAGACTCTGTTGGGGTCTGTTTTAATAGCCTACAGTAGACTCTGTTGGGGGTCTGTTTTAATAGCCTACAGTAGACTCTGTTGGGGGTCTGTTTTAATAGCCTACAGTAGACTCTGTTGGGGTCTATTTTAATAGCCTACAGTAGACTCTGTTGGGGTCTATTTTAATAGCCTACAGTAGACTCTGTTGGGGTCTATTGTAATAGCCTACAGTAGACTCTGTTGGGGTCTATTGTAATAGCCTACAGTAGACTCTGTTGGGGTCTATTGTAATAGCCTACAGTAGACTCTGTTGGGGTCTGTTTTAATAGCCTACAGTAGACTCTGTTGGGGTCTATTTTAATAGCCTACAGTAGACTCTGTTGGGGTCTATTTTAATAGCCTACAGTAGACTCTGTTGGGGTCTATTTTAATAGCCTACAGTAGACTCTGTTGGGGTCTATTGTAATAGCCTACAGTAGACTCTGTTGGGGTCTATTGTAATAGCCTACAGTAGACTCTGTTGGGGTCTATTGTAATAGCCTACAGTAGACTCTGTTGGGGTCTATTGTAATAGCCTACAGTAGACTCTGTTGGGGTCTATTTTAATAGCCTACAGTAGACTCTGTTGGGGTCTATTTTAATAGCCTACAGTAGACTCTGTTGGGGTCTATTTTAATAGCCTACAGTAGACTCTGTTGGGGTCTATTTTAATAGCCTACAGTAGACTCTGTTGGGGTCTATTTTAATAGCCTACAGTAGACTCTGTTGGGGTCTATTTTAATAGCCTACAGTAGACTCTGTTGGGGTCTATTTTAATAGCCTACAGTAGACTCTGTTGGGGTCTATTGTAATAGCCTACAGTAGACTCTGTTGGGGTCTATTTTAATAGCCTACAGTAGACTCTGTTGGGGTCTATTTTAATAGCCTACAGTAGACTCTGTTGGGGTCTATTTTAATAGCCTACAGTAGACTCTGTTGGGGTCTATTGTAATAGCCTACAGTAGACTCTGTTGGGGTCTATTTTAATAGCCTACAGTAGACTCTGTTGGGGTCTATTTTAATAGCCTACAGTAGACTCTGTTGGGGTCTGTTTTAATAGCCTACAGTAGACTCTGTTGGGGTCTATTTTAATAGCCTACAGTAGACTGTTAGTCAGCACCTCTCACTGTTTGGGTCACACAAAGGACATATTGGTTTACAGAGATCCATGCTTAGGTGTCGTTTACCTGGTCACTGTCTCCAGCTGTGTTGCATTTACAGCACAAAACCAAGTAAATATCCATGATAATGGCATTTCAGGATAAAATCATCTTAAAGTAACTTTACTGAGCTAGAAAATACATTTAACCCTTTGGGATAATTCCGACATGGAAGGTAAAAATATTTACAGTACCAGTCAAACGTTTGGACACCTACTCATTCCTGGGTTTTTCTTAATTTTTACTATTTTCTACAGTGTAAAATAGTGAAGACATCAAAGCTATAACCAAAAAGGTGTTAAACAAATCAAAATATATTTTATATTTGAGATTCTTCAAAAAGTAGCCACCCGTTGCACACTCACACACCCTTGGCATTCTCTCAACCAGGTTCATGAGGTAGTCACCTGGAATGCATTTCCATTGACAGGTGTGCCTTGTTAAAAGTTAATTTGTGAATTGAATTCCTTCTTAATGCGTTTGAGCCAATCAGTTGTGTTGTGATGGTTAGGGGTGTTATTCAGAGGATAGTCTTTTACCAAATAGGGCTACGTCCATATTATGTCAAGAACAGCTCAAATTAGAAAAGAGAAACGACAGTCCATTACTTTAAGACATGAAGGTCAGTCAATCCGGATGAGTTCATTCACAGGACAAATTTCTTTATATGAATAATAGTTTATAACATAAATAATGAAAAAATTAAATCCAGGTTATGAACATGTTACAGTAATGAGAACTCGTTATGCTAAAAATGTTCATGGTCTTGGAAAATGTTTTTTTTTTTTTTTTTTTTTTTAAACATTACACCTGAACAGTTACGATTAATATGGACAATAATTTGATGGTATTTTATCCATTACAAAATAAAAGGTTTGTCTTTTAAAAAAATGTACAAAGAGTAACACACACGAAGCCATAATACTGTACGGACATGGCCCAATGGTATTCCTAGAAACACAGACCACAACAAGCAGTCAGACACTCCTGGAATGTGCTAGAAAACCTCTGGGATTCTGCCCAACAGCTCTGGGAAAGAGATCAGGTGATATCCCAGAAATTATTTAACGTTAAATACTTAAATCAAATCGTAATTTGTCACATCTGCCGTATACAACAGGTGTAGACCTTACAGTGAAATGCATACTTACAAGCCCTTAACACAGTTTAACTGCATTGTTGGTTAAAGTAAAAAATATTTTTAAAATATTTATAATTCTTAACAAATAAATCAAACAATTACATGGGCTCATAACTTATGTTAGTAAAGACGTAGAATACAATATAAAATTACATAAGGCTGAAGTTTCCTGAGTAAGAAACCCGAGCAGGAAACCCGAGCAGGAAACCCAAAAAACTCTATATTAGGAAGGCGTTAAAGTGTTGTACACTCAGTGCACGTGTTCTAGGGAACTGGGCCCTAGAGCCCTAGTCAAAAGTAGTGCACTATTTAGGGAAACGGATGCCATCTGGGACGAAGCCTGGGATACACACAATACATCTATCACACTTCAGATATAGCTGACACTGTCTCCGCTCCAAACGTATGTGTGGCCTGTTCTGCCAAGTGTTTGTGCCACGGTTTGTGCAACTTCTGTGCAGCATGTCTGGGCATTTTTAAAGGGTGTGTGGACTGCACTTGCTCATGTGTTTGCCCAAAACACACTCCCTCCCCAAAGCCCAATATCCTGCTGCCTCAACCCAGCCCCAGAAGTAGTCAGAGCGAGTGGAAGGCCGGTCAAACAAGACACTGAACAGCCACTGGATAAAACCTGTTAGTAGAAGGTGGTGGGACTAATGCAACAATCACCTTTCAAATGAACATTTACAAGACATGTTAGTGGTTACTCTCCCACACCCTCTCTACCAGAACACACGGAAGCAGGATTTCCTACCATCATCTCTCTCCTCACAGGTGTCTGTGTTTCATGACTCTAGACGAGACAGCTCATAGAAGTCCTCTCTAAGAACACTAAGGATGGTTGGCTCTAGACGAGACAGCTCATAGAAGTCATCTCTAAGAACACTAAGGATGGTTGGCTCTAGACGAGACAGCTCATAGAAGTCCTCTCTAAGAACACTAAGGATGGTTGGCTCTAGACGAGACAGCTCATAGAAGTCATCTCTAAGAACACTAAGGATGGTTGGCTCTAGACGAGACAGCTCATAGAAGTCATCTCTAAGAACACTAAGGATGGTTGGCTCTAGACGAGACAGCTCATAGAAGTCATCTCTAAGAACACTAAGGATGGTTGGCTCTAGACGAGACAGCTCATAGAAGTCATCTCTAAGAACACTAAGGATGGTTGGCTCTAGACGAGACAGCTCATAGAAGTCATCTCTAAGAACACTAAGGATGGTTGGCTCTAGTAGAACGGCCACCAAACATCCTGTTCTAACTGTTCCTGCTTCCTGTGTGTGTATAAAAGAGGAACGACATGAGGCTATAACGATATTGACCAGGCGTTTTAACACTTCCCTGTCTGATATAATGTAACTAAAACAGGTCACACTATGTTCCTCAAAAGGTCTTCATTAGGATACTCTGCCTGTCTGATGCAGAAATCCAGTTTGATCCAGTTAGCATCCCTCTCAATCTAGCGCAGTATAGCCAAAGCCTTGTATGGATGGCAGTCAGATAGGAGCACACAGCACATACTGGTGGTTGGATCTTGGCGATATATTAAAATGTAATAAAACTTGTATTTGTCACGTGGTGAATCTAAAGGGTGTAGACATCACTGAGAAATGCTTTCCGTACGAGTCCTTCCCAAAATAATAACAGGAGGATTCATTACACATGAATGAAGCCACATACAAGGAGGACCATATATCATGAATCCCAGTATACAGGTATGGATCTACAGACTGGTACAATACCCTCTAGAACAAAAATACCTTTTTATACAGTGTTAAATAACTGAAAAGTTTAACTAAATTGGACTACTTAGTTGTCAGTTCTGTCCTAGCTTGGCTGAGTGGAAAACCCATCAGCATGGAGAAAGACCATTTAAAAGCACTTATAATTCATTTGTTGCCGGTCTAGGGTCCATGCACTAGTCATAAAACTAATTCAGAAACATAGAACAGAGTAACATACCGCCATACAATCAAAATAAAGACAAATATAGAAATATGATATATGGGCCATATCGCCCAGGCCTATTGGTGGTACTCATGTGGTTCTGAGTGGCGCTAGCAGGCAAAGGTCAAGGGTTCAATTCCCTCAGGTGACCACATACACATAATAAAAATGGACACACTCACTAGTGTATTTGAAGTATGTTTGGATTAAAAACATCTGACCAAAGTTCTACTGTGGTGTTTTACACAGATACCTGCATAGAGCAACCTCTACTAGACAACCTGGCAGACACTAGGTCAGCCGTCTCTGTAAAAGGAGAGTGTGTGTGTGTGTGTGTGTGTGTGTGTGTGTGAGAACCCTGACAATATTCTCTCTGTCAGGTGTTAATTGCCTTTGCGTCATCATGTTAAATTCCTGACTTTGAGAGTCAGTTGATCATGGAAGTGCAGCCAGCTGCCCCGCCCTAAAAGGCACAACTCCAGCTGCCTGAGGCCACGAGGGCTGTTGGAACTACCTGTCCCCGGCTGCGGTCAGCCCGTCACTGACAAATGACTTGGAAACACCAGTTGAACAAACTAAGGACGAACTGAATATGAATAATACCAGGTCATTTACATAAAACACTGAGTCAGGTAGGGTGCGTCTCCTCAGCCCTAAACACACCAGACTAGTACATCACTGCTACATATCGCTGGGTCTGCCTTTGTAACAGAGATAACAACATGCTGCAAGACCACTTCACAGCTGACTTGAAATGTTGCTAACGGAACTAGCAAATTGGGTCCTTTTCTATATAGCATAACAGGTTGGATAGGCTGTGAAGGAGGGCAGTCAGAGGACTCCTGGTTTGATCCCACTAAGGGGGACAGTGGAGGAGGGCAGTCAGAGGACTCCTGGTTTGATCCCACTAAGGGGGACAGTGGAGGAGGGCAGTCAGAGGACTCCTGGTTTGATCCCACTAAGGGGGACAGTGGAGGAGGGCAGTCAGAGGACTCCTGGTTTGATCCCACTAAGGGGGACAGTGGAGGAGGGCAGTCAGAGGACTCCTGGTTTGATCCCACTAAGGGGGACAGTGGAGGAGGGCAGTCAGAGGACTCCTGGTTTGATCCCACTAAGGGGGACAGTGGAGGAGGGCAGTCAGAGGACTCCTGGTTTGATCCCACTAAGGGGGACAGTGGAGGAGGGCAGTCAGAGGACTCCTGGTTTGATCCCACTAAGGGGGACAGTGGAGGAGGGCAGTCAGAGGACTCCTGGTTTGATCCCACTAAGGGGGACAGTGGAGGAAGCTGTTAGCGGCACACCGGCGTGGCGTTCCCCATCAGCGTATTTGGGTCTTCCCAGGTTCTCCTTGTTTGGGAACCCTGGTTCACAGTGTATCTGTGTTAGCTTCAGACTCCTCCCTCTACCTCTGTATCAGATCAGTCTTCCTCTGTCTGTATCCGTCTAATTGTCTCGCTCTACCAGTATACACAGCTCCCTTCACGCAGCACAGTCACTCTAGTGGACATCTCCACTCTGGGTTTGGAACTAGGTACATGTGTGCCAAGTCTATTCCAACCTGGATACTTATGCAAGACACTCCCCCAAACGGCCAGGCATTTCCAGTTGTAATGGTTGACTCAAAAGTTACAAAATGACCTTGGTGGTAAAAATGTCACCAAAAGACAATGCTAGCAGGGTTTATTTAACTATGTTATCTCAAAAAGGGATATTCCCCCATTGAAACTTGTTACAGCCCATGAAAAACAGACAATTTGGGTCTTAAACTGTGGCAATGGGGTGCACATTTTAGGAGATGGTATGTATACAACTGTGCCTGTTTATACAACAAAAATATCTGAGAGTTGTGTACTCACTGCACCAGAGACGCTCCGTCTACTACAGCGACGTCATTTCACGGTACTGAACTCTCCAGACTACTACTGCTTATTCTGTGTGGGATGCGACATTCTGACGATAGAAATGTAGCCTATAGAGCTGTCTGTCTCGTCTCTCCTGTTGTTTATGTGTAGAGCAGGTTCTCAGCTGTTCTGTACGTTGGTTTTCTATCTGAGCGTTCTGTATCCTACTCGTTGCCCTCTGAACTGTCCATCTGTTGAGTGACTGTTGATAATCCACTCACTCTACAGCCGGTTTGGACAGTATTTTAGAAGCATAGACTACTTATTGTAGGGAAGGAATTCCCACTACGGGTTTCATTATGCTCCTCCTCTTTATCGTACTTAGTCAAATAAAAACTTGCAATATGCCCATGAAGACAACGAGACGTCTGCGTATTAACTTAGGGAAATATTTGACCATATGACTGATTTCCAGAGAGCATATGTTTGTGTTGCGACCACTACGCACAAGCGAACTCCGAAACCAAGAGAAATGGATGGAGTGAGCAAAGACGTGCGTCAAGCGATCAGAAATACGTTTGACAAAAACGAAATATTCAGACTGGATATTGGAGAAACTAGATTAGTAACCGCTCAATCTGGCTGATAAATCACATTAATAATCGTAAACAATCATAGCTACCTTGTCTTTGAATCCTAAACCCAGGTTCGTTCTCTCATCATGAAGTCAATTGTCTCCAAGTCGCCTCCCCAAAAAACGAAAACTCTCCTTCAGAAAACTGCATTCGCGCATGGAGATGGCGCATCTGACATCGGTGCTGTAAAAGGTAGGGTTCAAACTTTCCGTAGACGTATCGTCCAATGACTAATAGGCAACAAGCCCGCCGTTGATTACTTCACTTTTTAAGCGAAATGTTCACTAATACCTCGAGGACAAACGAGGTTTATTCCAATTTCGAGTTTAGATTCTGTCATCGAGAGTTCCTTAGCCTTCCTCCTCGCACCGGTGACACAGCTTTGATGATTGACGGCTGGAAAACCAGACTCCTCCTAAAAAATAAGGTATGACGTTGCCTTTGTTAGGCCCCTTAGGAATATAATTTTTGTTTTTGTTTTTAATTCATAAGGCAGGTAAACAAAAATGATGGAGTGAGTTTTAGTAAAAATACCTTGATGTAATAATTTGTTATAGGGACATATGTGGTAGGCTAATGCTGCATGCACACAGGTTATCGTCATAAACTACATTTTACAAACACCTTGATCACACCGACAGTGTTTCTCGCGCAAAGGGGTATGCAGCGTCATCTGGATATGTGGGCAACAAAAGTTCAACATTCACCTTCTGCTACCGTTTCTGTCAAGCTGTCTACACACACAGTTTGATGCATACGTTAGATACATCCTTTGTATGTACCACACAGAACGCACTGCAACTGCCTCTGCAATGCAACGCTGCAGGGCTAACACAGCGTTCCATTGGAAATTAATGTACTTCTGGTGTGCCAAAACGCAAAGCACTGTAGGTGTGATCGAGGCGTTAGTATTCACACTCCATGGCCGGCATCACAATAAAAAGAATGAAACTACACATTAGCGACTTCTTCTGTGGTTTTACTACATGTAGCTCACCGCAAAGTAATGCCCAAGTAGAACAAATCCAGAGCAGGCAACACACTGCACACAGTGATTTTAGAACAGCAACAAATAAAGTTGTAGGCCCCTTTCTCCCCCCTCCCCCCTCTCTCTCTCCCCCCTCCCCCCTCTCTCTCCCCCCCTTCCCCCCCCTCCCCCCTCTCTCTCCCCCCCCTCCCCCCCTCCCCCCTCTCTCTCCCCCCCTCCCCCCTCTCTCTCTCTCTCTCTCTCTCTCTCTCTCCCTCTCCTCCCCTCCCTCTCCCCCTCCCCTCTTTCTCCTCCATCTCTCCCCCTCTCTCTCTCCCTCCTCACTCTCTCTCCCCCCTCCTCCCTCTCTCCCCCCCTCCTCCCTCTCTCCCCTCTCCTCCCTCTCTCCCCCTCCTCCCTCTCTCTCCCCCCCCTCCTCCCTCTCTCTCCTCCCCTCCTCCCCTCTCTCTCTCCCCCCCTCCTCCCTCTCTCTCTCCCCCCCTCCTCCCTCTCTCTCTCCCCCCCTCCTCCCTCTCTCTCTCCCCCCCTCCTCCCTCTCTCTCTCCCCCCCTCCTCCCTCTCTCTCTCCCTCCTCCCTCTCTCTCTCCCTCCTCTTTCTCCCCCTCCTCCCTCTCTCTCTCTCTCCCTCCTCTCTCTCTCCCCCTCCTCCCTCTCTCCCCCTCGCTCTCTCTCTCTTCTCTCGCTCTTTTCACCCCTCCACCTTTTCTCTCTGTCTCTCTCTCCCCCCTCTCTCTCTCTGAACAGGGACATGTTGAAATTCACGTAGCTGTGCTCACTATGCTCAGTGTGCTACGATGACTATCTCTGCCATGCTAATGTAGTGGAGGGGGAACACGTGGGTCGTGGCTCCCTATATAGTGCACTACCTTTGACCAGGTCACATAGGGCTCTGGTCAAAAGTAGTGCACTAATTAGGGAATAGGGTGCCATTGGGCTCTGGTCAAAAGTAGTGCACTAATTAGGGAATAGGGTGCCATTGGGCTCTAGTCAAAAGTAGTGCACTAATTAGGGAATAGGGTGCCATAGGGCTCTAGTCAAAAGTAGTGCACTAATTAGGGAATAGGGTGCCATTTGAGAAACAGATCTAACCCGCTGGTGTACTGCTGTATGAAAAGTAAGTAGGTGTTATTTTCAGTTCGACAACGCCTCCGTAAAAACCACACTGACTGACTGGAAGATCACATCTCTCTACTAGACACTTTCTCTTCAATCTATTTGTTGGCCTTTTGAATGTGTCTATAAAAAAATACAATGCCTTAATTATCCCTGTGGGGAAATGTTGGTTGTGGCTCTGTGCAAACATAAATACACATCATCAAACATATACGAGGACATACAGACGAGAACTACAGGTAGAACACATCCTGTGTGGTTTATTCCAGGACCGGTAGGTATATTGTACATTGACAATAGCCTAATGATTTACAGTGATACCAGCTCAATGACATGCTCATCCATCATGCAAATGTCCCTGATTAGTTCGGCGCCTCATTAACATCGAAATGACAGTTTCAAGTCATTAAAAAAAAAAAGACAAATGTAAAATGTATCTATTGTAATGGATTTTTTTGAATGCTTCCTATAGAACGGGTTAGCTGAGAACGTCACAAAAAGGACGCGCACACTACCATGGGTCAGAAGGTCGTGTGGTGTTGTAATTCTAAATGGCCAGATAGCAACAATGACAAGAAAGTGGCATGTGGGGAATCGTAAGTGGCTCGATTCAGCTACTTTTATCTTGTTCTTCATTTTTTATTTAACGAGACAAGTCAGTTAAGAACAAATTCTTATTTACAATGACGGCCTACTGGGGAACAGTGGGTTACCTGCCTTGTTCAGGGGCAGAACAACAGATTTTTACCTTGTCAGCTCAGGGATTCGATCTAGCAACTTTTCGGTTACTGGCCTAACCACAAGGCTCCCTGCCACCCCATCTTGTTTTGAGGTGTTTTGGTTTCTGGCTAAAATTAGCTCGCTAGCTAACCAACAACTGTAACGATGTATCTGAGAGACAACAAGTGCTCATTGTGCAACTTGATTTATGTTTTCAATAAACATAGGAGACTAAATATAGTTGACATGTTGTCAGCAGTCTAAGCCAACCCCTTCTGTTTTGCCCCAAAGTTACATAGGCGTCGGTTTTGTTGCTAAACAACCACCCCCTCTGTGTGTGTGTTTGTATTAGTTGTGTATTTACAGTAGGCCTATTCTCAGCACTCTTTTCTGTGTGTGGGTGTGTGAGTGCGCATGCATGTCTGTGTTTGTGTGTTTTGAGGGAGTTTCTCCTTGAGGCAGATGGGTTTTTCCTTGAGGCAGATGGGTTTCTCCTTGAGGCAGATGGGTCTCTCTCTCATTCATCATGGGTAGTAGGCAGCTCCACGGCAGGGGGGAGGGGAACCCCCGCTCTGCTTCCCCAACCAGAGAGCACCTTGTGGGGGAAGAAGTCTGTGCTGAGGGCATACTCCCCTCTGGGTCTCTGAGCCACAGCTGCACAACACGAGGGCAACAACAGACCTTTCTTGTGAATTTTAATTCACAACTACTGTCTTTCATTTCAGAGACAAATCTCTCTCCAAGGATTTCACGCTTTTCAGTTGACGTTTTTAAGCACCGTTTTTTTTCAAGATATCCTTTTCAATTTCTCAAGTCCTTATATTAAACAATATATTTCGACAATATGCACAAACTCTGTCTATTTAGTTATTTATTTACGGCAAGACTGTTGAACTATCATCTCATCCTGTGTTATTTTCACAACAAAAACAATATCAGTTGCAAAATAGAAAGCAAATACTTTGGAAAAGTCAAGACCCCTCAAGGTAAGGTCTGCCCCCGGCCCTCACGGTAAGGTCTGCCCCCGGCCCTCACGGTAAGGTCTGCCCCCGGCCCTCACGGTAAGGTCTGCCCCCGGCACTCACGGTAAGGTCTGCCCCCGGTCCTCACGGTAAGGTCTGCCACTGGCCCTGTAGCTTACTGTCAGCCAATCCACAGTTTCAGTCATGAATATGAACAATGCTCTGAATATGAATCATGCATATGGTAGCTTATATAGACCACACTCTGTGGTGCATTCATTATAGAGCCCAACAGTGGAGGTGTCATAATACCCATAACACCTAGCAGTCAAACAAGGAAATGGTTCCAATTGTTTTTCCACCATTCATTTATCTCCCATAGGTAATTTTTTAGAAACACTTAAAATAAGGGCTGTGTTTGGTATAGGCTTACTCTGGCGTGACGTTTTGATAACTATGCCAATCTCTCTCGGACAAGATTACTTTATATTCGGCTGTATTTACGCACAGATTTGCTACGTGAGGCTTATTTGATCGAATATAAAGCTGTTACAAATGCACTGATATAAGTGGGATAAACAGGGGATAAACTTAACTTAGGCTGGAACCTAACTTAAAGACTAAATAGCTGGGCTGATATCCAACCGATTGTCCTTTCCGGCTTTTCTGCAGTCAGAAGTCCATGCCCGTGGACTTCCACCAAATGTCAGGCAAGCTCAGCATTCGGCCAAGAGCTTCTCCTGTGCTGAACTGAAACATCCCCTTATAAGCCCCAGGTGTGTTGCAGCCTAACAAGGCTGAGTGGCGTCAGGTGCGGGACGTGGCACTGCAGCCTAACAAGGCTGAGTGGCTTCAGGTGCGGGACGTGGCACTGCAGCCTAACAAGGCTGAGTGGCTTCAGGTACGGGGCGTGGCACCGCAGCCTAACAAGGCTGAGTGGCTTCAGGTACGGTGCGTGGCACTGCAGCCTAACAAGGCTGAGTGGCTTCAGGTGCGAGGTGTGGCACTGCAGCCTAACAAGGCTGAGTGGCTTCAGGTACGGTGCGTGGCACTGCAGCCTAACAAGGCTGAGTGGCTTCAGGTGCGAGGTGTGGCACTGCAGCCTAACAAGGCTGAGTGGCTTCAGGTGCGAGGTGTGGCACTGCAGCCTAACAAGGCTGAGTGGCTTCAGGTACGGGGCGTGGCACCGCAGCCTAACAAGGCTGAGTGGCTTCAGGTACGGGGCGTGGCACCGCAGCCTAACAAGGCTGAGTGGCTTCAGGTGCGAGGTGTGGCACTGCAGCTTAACAAGGCTGAGTGGCTTCAGGTGCGAGGTGTGGCACTGCAGCCTAACTGCATTCCCCGGCCACACCACAGGGGGGCACAACACTAGGTGTTCCTCTAGTCCAGGTGGGAGAGGGAAGTGTGCAGTGAGATTGCGTAGTCCGTAGATCTATTGGGGCGGTATGCAAATTGTAGTGGGTCTAGAGTGTCGGGTAGGGTGGAGATGATATGGTCCTTAACTAGCCTCTCAAAGCACTTCATGATGACAGTGGGGCGATTCCTGCCAAGGCAGCAGCTACTCTTCCTGGGGTTTATTGTGGATCCCCATTAGTTCCTGCCAAGGCAGCAGCTACTCTTCCTGGGGTTTATTATGGATCCTCAGTAGGTCCCGACAAGGCAGCAGCTACTCTTCCTGGGGTTTATAATGGATCCCCAGTAGTTCCTGGCAAGGCAGCAGCTACTCTTCCTGTGGTTTATTATGGATCCTCATTCGTTCCTGCCAAGGCAGCAGCTACTCTTCCTGGAGTTGATTATGGACCCCCATTAGTTCCTGCCAAGGCTGCAGCTACTCTTCCTGGGGTTTATTATGGATCCCCAGTAGTTCCTGCCAAGGCAGCAGCTACTCTTCCTGGGGTTTATTATGGTTCCCCAGTAGTTCCTGCCAAGGCAGCAGCTACTCTTCCTGGGGTTTATTATGGATCCCCAGTAGTTCCTGCCAAGGCAGCAGCTACTCTTCCTGGGGTTTATTATGGATCCCTATTAGTTCCTGCCAAGGCAGCAGCTACTCTTCCTGGGGTTTATTATGGATCCCCAGTAGTTCCTGCCAAGGCAACAGCTACTCTTCCTGGGGTTTATTATGGATCCCCAGTAGTTCCTGCCAAGGCAGCAGCTACTCTTCCTGGGGTTTATTATGGATCCCCAGTAGTTCCTGCCAAGGCAACAGCTACTCTTCCTGGGGTTTATTATGGATCCCCAGTAGTTCCTGCCAAGGCAGCAGCTACTCTTCCTGGGGTTTATTATGGATCCCCAGTAGTTCCTGCCAAGGCAGCAGCTACTCTTCCTGGGGTTTATTATGGATCCCCAGTAGTTCCTGCCAAGGCAGCAGCTACTCTTCCTGGGGTTTATTATGGATCCCCTGTAGTACCTGCCAAGGCAGCAGCTACTCTTCCTGGGGTTTATTATGGATCCCCTGTAGTTCCTGCCAAGGCAGCAGCTACTCTTCCTGGGGTTTATTATGGATCCCCAGTAGTTCCTGCCAAGGCAGCAGCTCCTCTTCCTGGGGTTTATTATGGATCCCCAGTAGTTCCTGCCAAGGCAGCAGCTACTCTTCCTGGGGTTTATTATGGATCCCCATTAGTTCCTGCCAAGGCAGCAGCTCCTCTTCCTGGGGTTTATTATGGATCCCCAGTAGTTCCTGCCAAGGCAGCAGCTACTCTTCCTGGGGTTTATTATGGATTCTAATTAGTCCAGGTGCGACAAAACTATGGCCTGTAGGATATGCCTTGTTGATAGTGTTGTTAAGAAGGCAGAGCTGCGCTTTATTATGGACAGACTTCTCCCTATCGTTGCTACTGTTGTATCAACATGTTTTGACTATGACAGTTTACAATCCAGGGTTACTCCAAGCAGTTTAGTCACCTCAACTTGCTCAATTTCCACATGATTTATTACAAGATTTAGTTGAGGTTTAGGGTTTAGTGAATGATTTGTCCCATATACAATGCTTTTAGTTTTTGGAATATTTAGGACGAATTTATTCCTTGCCACCCATTCTGAAACTAACTGCAGCTCTTTGTTAAGTAATGCGGTGATTTCACCCGCTGTAGTAGCTGACGTGTATAGTGTTGAGTCATCCGCATACATAGACACACTGACTTTACTTAAAGCCAGTGGCTTGTCATTAGTAAAGATTGAAAAAAGTAAGGGGCCTAGACAGCTGCCCTGGGGAATAGGTCCCGTGTGGCTCAGTTGGTAGAGCATGGCGCTTGCAACGCCAGGGTTGTGGGTTCATTCCCCACGGGGGGACCAGGATGAATATGTATGAACTTTCCAATTTGTAAGTCGCTCTGGATAAGAGCGTCTGCTAAATGACTTAAATGTAAATGAATTCCTGATTCTACCTGGATTATGTTGGAGAGACTTCCATTAAGAACACCCTCTGTGTTCTGTTAGACAGGTAACTCTTTATTCACTGAAAGTCTGTTGTCAATTTGTTTACAGTAAAATAGCATTGTATCTGGTCAAACACAATTCTTTCCCAAAGTTTACTAAGGGTTGGTAACAAGCTAATTGGTCGGCTATTTGAGCTAGTAAAGGGGCCTTTACTATTCTTTGGTAGCGGTTTTACTTTTGCTTCCCTCCAGGCCTGAGGGCACACATTTTCTAGTAGGCTTAGATTTGAATATACGGAAAATAGGAGTGGCAATATTGTCCACTATTATCCTCAGTAATTTTCCATCCAAGTTGTCAGACCCCTCTTCCACACTTACTTTACGGAATTCAAAAATGCAATGCTTGTCTTTCATTATTTGATCAGTTATACTTGGATGTGTAGTGTCAGCGTTTGTTGCTGCCATGTCATGACTAAATATTCTAATCTTGCCAATAAAAAATAATTAAAGTAATTGGCAATATCAGTGGGTTTTGTGATGAATATTCTTTACATCAACAACATAGGAATCACTACAAAACTTATTGTATGACCTCTTCTACACTATATTTGTAAGGAACAACGCGGAAGACAAGAAGGTACAGGGAGTGAACATTTAATGAAATACGGACATGAAACAGAACAGGAACAGCATCTGGACAGGGGAAAAATAACGACATCAATGCTGACACAGGGAACAACCTGAGGAGCAGACAGGTATAGAGGGGGTAATCAACAAAGTAATGGAGTCCAAGTGAGTCCAATATTGCACCGCTGCACGTAATGATGACAGGTGTGCGTAATGAAGGGCAGCCTGGCGCCCTCGAGCACCAGAGAGGGAGAGCGGGGGTAGGCGTGACAATATTAGGCCCAGCCTTTGGAACTGGTTTTCCAAGATATGGCTACTATATTGTGATCACTACATCCGATGGATTTGGATACTGCTTTAAAGCAAATTTTTGCAGCGTTAGTAAAGATGTGATCAATAGATGTTGATGATTTCATTCCTGTGCTGTTTGTAACTACCCTGGTAGGTTGACTGATAACCTGATCCAGGTTGCAGGCACTGGTTACAGTTTGAAGCTTTTTTTTGAGGGTGCAGCTTGATGAAAGCCAGTCAATATTTAAATCACCCACAAAATATACCTCTCTGTTGATATCACATACATTTTCAAGCATTTCAGACATGTTATCCAGATATTGACTGTTAGCACTTGGTGGTCTATAGCATCTTCCCACAAGAATGAGCTTTAGGTGAGGCAGATGAACCTGTAGCCATATTACTTCAACAGTATTTAATAACATGAGATCCTCTCTAAACGTTACAGGAATGTGGTCCTGAATAAAAACAGCAACACCTCCGCCATTGGTATTTCTGTATTTTCTGTAGATGTTATAACCAGGTATTGCTACCACTGTATCAAAGGTATTCATCTAACTGAGTTTGAGATTGTCAGAATACAAATGTCATCTGTTTCTAGCAAGTTATTGATTGTGGGCTATTTTTTTTTCACTTTTCTGGGATGCTTGATTGTTTTCATTGCTTTACTGGGAAGCATAGCAGAAGTAGACATGCTCATGTTATTTATGTTAGTGCAGGGTGAGCTGCACACAGAGGACTTCCTACTTGGGCACACCGCCTCAGTGATAACAGTATAACGCCGGATCATAGGCACATGATACTGTATACAATAGCTGTGGGATCAGCAGAGGCATTCAGGGCAGTAAGAGGGACATAAGTTAGGTTACTTACATTGTGTCTACCAACGTCCCTGGGATAATGTACATTTGCTGAAGCATTATGACAACTCTGCGTCACAATGGTAGGGATTAACTGAGCTGGGCTTGGGTCATTGATAAGTCATTGTCTCAACGCACCCTTATAATGTTGTGAAAGGATCCAGGAACCCAAATTATTCGGGTGGATCCCATCCTCCTTATAAAATGTGTTTTGTTACCAAAAGGTATCGAAATTGTCAACAAAAGTTACACCAATTAAGCTGAGATAATCATGTAGCCGTTGTGAAGAGAATCATCCTGCTAAAGCGTTCAATGCCACGATTCAGAGATGGCACAGGGCCTGATATGATTCAGAGATGGCACAGGGCCAGATATGATTCAGAGAGGGCACAGGGCCAGATATGATTCAGAGCGGGCCCAGGGCCAGATATGATGGGTCTTTTATTAGTTTCTAGCAGAGAATCAATCACCTCTTTTAAAATCCTTCATAATGTCATTAAAACCCACATAGACTACGATAGAATCGATTTACATGGGGCTGTAACGATCGTTGTTGGAAGGATGGTCGGACCAAGATGCAGCGTGGGGTAGGTTAATCATTTTTATTTATGATAACCGGCACAAAACAAGAAAGAGTAACAAACTAAACGTACAGCTTTGTAGGGCTAAAAGCAACAATACAAAATCAAGATCCCACACACACACAGGTGGAAAAAAGGCTGCCTAAATATGATCCCCAATCAGAGACAACGATAGACAGCTGCCTCTGATTGGGAACCATACCAGGCCAACATAGAAAATAAAAAACTAGACTACCCACCCTAGTCACACCCTGACCTAACCAAAATAGAGAAATAAAAGGTTCTCTAAGGTCAGGGCGTGACAGGGGTGTAGAACATTTGGGAGCAGCTTAGCAATGTAATTTACTCGAGCTCCGGGATAGGACAGTGTTTTTGCACCAGGAACAGTGACATTTCTTACCATGGAGCTGCCCAAAATCACGGCTGGTGAGAAGGACAAGAAAATCCGCCCACTCCCACGCTTCACAGGATTCGAAGAATTCTTTAAGGACGGGCGAGCGACAGGATAACTTGAGCCCGTAGCTCCCAGCGCCTGGTGCAGGCGTTCGACAGATGGAGAAGCCCCGCTCAATCCAGAGCAGGGACGGAAGATTGCCGACGTTGACTTTGAAATCATAGGGGAAGGAGTAGGCACAGCAACCGCAGACACAGGTACCCACATCGATGAAGATGCAGGACGATCAGGCTCCAGGGCAGCGAAACTATTCATTGTTTGTATCTGCTCCAGGCCTCTCGTTGGGAGTGTAGCCTGCTTTGTGGGAGGCCGCTGTCTTCGGCTTCCACTGCTCGTGACATGCGCCCATCATTGATTAGCATGCTCTTCTTGCTGTGCTCCTTTGACTCTGCTATCAGATGGGGGAGGAGAGGCAGGAGATGGCTCCCCTGGCGAACGAACTCTGGGCAACACCGGTGTCACGTCCTGACCATAGTTCTTATGTGTTTTGCTTGTTTTAGTGTTGGTCAGGACGTGAGCTGGGTGGGCATTCTATGTTGTGTGTCTAGTTTGTCTGTTTCTGTGTTCGGCCTAATATGGTTCTCAATCAGAGGCAGCTGTCAATCGTTGTCCCTGATTGAGAATCATATATAGGTGGCTTGTTTTGTGTTGGGGATTTGTGGGTGGTTGTTTCCTGTGTCAGTGTTTGTGCCACACGGGACTGTGACGGTTAGTTTGTTTGTTATTTTGTATAGTGTCTTGTTTTCGTGTATATTAAATAATGGAAACTTACCATGCTGCACATTGGTCCTCCGATCCTTCTCGCCTCTCCTCGTCCGAGGAGGAGGAAGAGCTAGACTGCTGTTACAACCGGCCAGTTGGACAATGACAAACGGCAAGGCGGAGATGCATCCAACAAGCGCGAACGCTGTCCAGCCACCGGCGTAGAAAATGTAAAACATTCCACTCTGCGTTTTCCAGTTTCTTACGTAGACTGGCGACCTGCTTGATCAAGGAAACCACTTAAATCCTATAATCCTTGGCGCGTTGGAACTCAGTGATCCAGCTTGTCCCGAAACAAAGCACCGTAGATACCGCTCCTACAGCGCTGGACCCGTTCATTTACTTCTCCAGACAAATAGGGCTCCATTGCAAAACTCATCTGGGACTAACTTCGTTAGCTTGATGGCTAGCAGCTTAACTAGCGGGGACTCTGTCAAGCAAGCATCTATTAAGTGGGATCCCGGGACAAGAAATAGCGTTCCTAGCTGTTAAAAGCTAACCGTGTTGCGGAATCCATGCAAAAACAAGTTCAGTATTTATATCTTACGAAGATTTATTTTTTTATTTTTTCCAAAAACAAGAAAAACAACAAACCTAGTGTTTCCAACATACCGTGTTCAGCTGTGAACTCTGATGACGTGATCTCTGAGGTGATCTGTACGTTTGTTTGGTTGAATGAATCTAACAAGACGGGTCAGCGAGACAATGGTCCTTGTCCTGGGTGGACAAGGGTAGACGGAGTGAATCATAATATGTGAGCAGGGGCTGCTGATTGGCTAATTATGAGGTGTGTGTGTGTGTGTGTGACACTGCATGTTGTTGGTGATTAGTTGACAGACAGAGAAAGACCCAGACACAGAGAGCAGCTGTGTGTGAACCTACCAGCTGCAGCCCACCTCACACACAAACACACACACACACCACACCCGTTGTTTGTGTCTGTTTACCCCACGAAAGCCTCTTCGCCACGATATGGCTTCATAGGAAACCTTGATCCTGGGACATTAAACAGAACCCCAGGGCCTGTATCAGCCTGACAGAGATTAGGTTTATACAGTCAATAACTTTGGATCAGGTACTTTCCACATCTCTTAGTGAATGCTTTTAAGTCATCTGATATACGCACACAATTGTACATCGCTTGCAACGCCAGCATTGTGGGTTCGATTCCAGCAGGGACCACCCATATCGAAAATATATGCAGGAAAGTCGCTTTGTATAAAAGTGTCAGCTAAATGGTATATATTACACAATTAAACATGCTTTAAAAAAGCTTTTAAAAGGGTTGTTTCCACCCAAAATCATGTGTGATTAAATGGTGTGTATTTTGTGTGTGTTTGCAGATGGGGATTGCTAGGAGAACACACTGGTGTAAAAAGTAAGTCACTATTGTGGCAACGTGATAACTTTCTTGTTATGGAGTTTTTAGCTTCTGGGAAAACGTTCTAACTTTCAGTTTCAGAGAGGCAGCCCTGACTACAAGGAAGTGACTCAGACATTCAGAATGCTGATGATCCTCTCTTCAGTGGTAAACAGTAAGATCTTATGTTAACATTATAAATCACCTGATTGACTTTGTTTGAAGAAGTGAGATAGAGTTTCTATTTGTCTCATATTGTTTAGTAAATGAAACTTGTATTAGGGCTGTTGCAGTGATGGTATTACCACCACACCAGCAGTCATGAGTCAAGACAGCAGTAAAATTCCACGTCACTGTAATCTCCTGTTATGCACTCTGGACATGCTTTGGTAGATTCCAAATAGCTAACTACCATCAGGTCCTAATGGCCTGGTACTCAGGGCTCTAGTGTCCCTCCATCAGGTCCTAATGGCCTGGTACTCAGGGCTCTAGTGCTCCTCCATCAGGTCCTAATGGTCTGGTACTCAGGGATCTATTGTCCCTCCATCAGGTCCTAATGGCCTGGTACTCAGGGCTCTACTGTCCCTCCATCAGGTCCTAATGGCCTGGTACTCAGGGCTCTACTGTCCCTCCATCAGGTCCTAATGGCCTGGTACTCAGGGCTCTATTGTTCCTCTAATCACTGTGACATCATTGCAAATGCATTCTAAAATCACATCAAACACTGATCATCAAAATCATTCTTTTAAAACTCACCTCACTGTGATGATCAATTTGAAGAAAGAAGTTCAACCGCAGGTTGCAAACTGAGTGTAAAACATGTCCGTTGTGGATGTTGTTTTAAAGCCTAACACAACCAAACGGACAGCGCTTACTAAGATTATGATTCATTCAGAACACCCATGAACATATTAGAGCTCATGCATATGTTACTATCGATGTTCACACTTGGTTTCCCAAATGAAGCGCTTGGTACAGTAGCTGCAGGAAAAGGGTCTGAGAGCCCATGGTACACAGAGTTTGGGCTGCAGGAAAAGGGTCTGAGAGCCCATGGTACACAGAGTTTTTTTGCAGAATATCACACACAGCAAGAACATGCTCCTCAAACAATGGTCGATGCGTGGAGTGTGTTCTTATATTGCGTGGAAAGTGTTCCTATATTTATTTCTTAGCAGATGCTCCGCTATAAGACCGAAGTAACCGTCCCATCATCGAAACACCAACCAGTGGGAAAGCGTGTGGTCTCTGTTTATATATTTTTATTCTACCAGGCAAGTCAGTTAAGAACAAGTTCTTATTTTCAATGACGGCCTCGGAACAGTGGGTTAATGACAGATTTTTACCTTGTCAGCTCAGGGATTCGATCTTGCAACCTTTCAGTAACTGGCCCAACTCTCTAACCACTAGGCTACCTGCTGGTTACTGACCCAACGCTCTAACCACTAGGCTACCTGCTCTAACCACTAGGCTACCTGCTGGTTACTGGGCCAACGCTCTAACCACTAGGCTACCTGCTGGTTACTGACCCAACGCTCTAACCACTAGGCTACCTGCTCTAACCACTAGGCTACCTGCTGGTTACTGGGCCAACGCTCTAACCACTAGGCTACCTGCTGGTTACTAGTCCAACACTCTAACCACTAGGCTACCTGCTGGTTACTGGCCCAACGCTCTAACCACTAGGCTACCTGCTGGTTACTAGTCCAACGCTCTCACCACTAGGCTACCTGCTGGTTACTAGTCCAACGCTCTAACCACTAGGCTACCTGCTGGTTACTGGTCCAACGCTCTAACCACTAGGCTACCTGCTGGTTACTAGTCCAACGCTCTAACCACTAGGCTACCTGCTGGTTACTGGTCCAACGCTCTAACCACTAGGCTACCTGCTGGTTACTAGTCCAACACTCTAACCACTAGGCTACCTGCTGGTTACTGGTCCAACGCTCTAACCACTAGGCTACCTGCTGGTTACTAGTCCAACACTCTAACCACTAGGCTACCTGCTGGTTACTGGGCCAACGCTCTAACCACTAGGCTACCTGCTGGTTGCTAGTCCAACACTCTAGCCACTAGGCTACTTGCTGGTTACTAGTCCAACACTCTAACCACTAGGCTACCTGCCGCTTTTGCTAATCGAGGGGATACAGAGGACATGTAATTTCCCCCTGCCCTTGTTCCTCCCCATTTAATAATGGACAATTCTAAATCAAAACTAATTTTACACATTAGTAAAGACAAGATACAATTGAGAATAGTCTGAAGGGTTAAAATAAGATCATTTGATGAGTGAACAGCTGTTGCAGCCTGAGGCAAGGAACAGAACACAATCTTTTTGTGCTACTTTCTCAAATCATCAATAGACTATATTCACATCATCCAGCCCATATATGTTTTGATTTCTAAGACATTCTAAGGTTTGTATCAGTCACAACTAAAGTTGCCAAATAACTCTATATCTAGCATATAGGACCAGTTTCAAATGATCACTTTTACACTAAACATAGACACTTCATAAGCACACCCGCTCAAGAATGGAAAAATACAATTTCTATTTTATTCAGCTAAGTTCAATTATGTTCTTCTTACTATAAAATCATATAAAATAAAATAATGTCATGGGACTTGTCAGCTAAACAAGCCTACAGCCTATGAGATGGAGCATTGCCAGGTAACATACAGTAGGCCAAGTCATATTCTGTTCTTGGTGTGGGCCCTCAGATTCTCTAAAAGTTCTACAGCTGCACCACTGAGAGCATTTTGACTGGCTGCATCACCGCTTGGTACGGCAACTGCAAGGCAACCGACCCGGAAGGCGCTACAGAAGGTGGTGAGATCGGGCACAAGTACATCAAACTCTTAACAGCTATTACCCCTTTTGAGATGTTGGTCAGATGGCGAGAAGCCGAACTGGTGAAACACGTCTCTCTCTCTCTGAAGTGGTTGAATTTGTGTCTCATATGGAACTCAGAGTTCCTGCAGATCCTTTGTTGCCACTGGTAACATCACAAGGTCACTGAATTCAGCATGAATACTCTGTCACCACGTGTGTGTTTACGTGGTGTGTTTAAAATAGGAATATCCCCTCTGCCAGAAGAACAATAAAACTGCTGACCAGATAGACTCCTTGAGAATATCCTCCCATAAAATTGGACATCCTTGACAGCCCTTTTTTTTTTTATATTTCTGTCTGTCTTTGTTTATAGACCATTATTGTTCTGTGTGTGTGAAGGAGGCGTACCTCTACCAAGGCGTCAAATCGGGTTATGACCCCAAAGGTCCAGCCATCTACATATCCTCTGTGGTGTGAGCAGGCAGGGTCATTCCTCCCATGATCTCACTGTTACCAGTTTATTGGGGTCTCCTTTGACTAACCGCAGGGGCCACTGAAGTGTTTCGGGTTCCAGCTGAGGGTGGAAATTCTATCTTGTAATTTGCTTTGTCAAACCATAAAACTGTATAAACACTGTATTCCTTTAATGAGTTGCTCTAGCAGAAATCAACCCCCTCATCCTGATGTTGTAAGCACCATGCTTTACCAACCGAGCCACACAGTCGGTGTCACACACTGAAAAACGCATGACTTCTGAGTTAAGAAATAACTGTCATTTAAAACGAATGATTCAAATGTTGTTTCTCCACAGTTTCTCTTACCGCACCAGAGTCCAGCCAGACACGATGACCACCAGACCAAGGCACACGTTTTTAGACGTTACGTTTTTTTTTTAAATACATATATATATTTTTATTTAACTTTTATTTAGACAGGAGGGTCACCATTGAGAGCAGGGTGTCTAAATCTCAAGGGAGCCCTTTGAACATGAACACACAGCTTAATACAACCTAGTAGCACCCTCAACACATTACAACACAACCTAGTAGCATCCTCAACACATTACAACACAACCTAGTAGCATCCTCAACACATTACAACACAACCTAGTAGCATCCTCAACACATTACAACACAACCTAGTAGCATCCTCAACACATTACAACACAACCTAGTAGCATCCTCAACACATTACAACACAACCTAGTAGCATCCTCAACACATTACAACACAACCTAGTAGCACCCTCAACACATTACAACACAACCTAGTAGCACCCTCAACACATTACAACACAACCTAGTAGCACCCTCAACACATTACAACACAACCTAGTAGCATCCTCAACACATTACAACACAACCTAGTAGCATCCTCAACACATTACAACACAACCTAGTAGCACCCTCAACACATTACAACACAACCTAGTAGCACCCTCAACACATTACAACACAACCTAGTAGCATCCTCAACACATTACAACACAACCTAGTAGCATCCTCAACACATTACAACACAACCTAGTAGCATCCTCAACACATTACAACACAACCTAGTAGCATCCTCAACACATTACAACACAACCTAGTAGCATCCTCAACACATTACAACACAACCTAGTAGCATCCTCAACACATTACAACACAACCTAGTAGCATCCTCAACACATTACAACAAACACAACCTAGTAGCATCCTCAACACATTACAACACAACCTAGTAGCATCCTCAACACATTACAACACAACCTAGTAGCATCCTCAACACATTACAACAAACACAACCTAGTAGCATCCTCAACACATTACAACACAACCTAGTAGCACCCTCAACACATTACAACACAACCTAGTAGCATCCTCAACACATTACAACACAACCTAGTAGCATCCTCAACACATTACAACACAACCTAGTAGCACCCTCAACACATTACAACACAACCTAGTAGCACCCTCAACACATTACAACACAACCTAGTAGCATCCTCAACACATTACAACACAACCTAGTAGCATCCTCAACACATTACAACACAACCTAGTAGCATCCTCAACACATTACAACACAACCTAGTAGCATCCTCAACACATTACAACACAACCTAGTAGCATCCTCAACACATTACAACACAACCTAGTAGCATCCTCAACACATTACAACACAACCTAGTAGCATCCTCAACACATTACAACACAACCTAGTAGTATCCTCAACACATTACAACACAACCTAGTAGCATCCTCAACACATTACAACAAACACAACCTAGTAGCATCCTCAACACATTACAACACAACCTAGTAGCATCATCAACACATTACAACACAACCTAGTAGCATCCTCAACACATTACAACACAACCTAGTAGCATCCTCAACACATTGCAACAAACACAACCTAGTAGCATCCTCAACACATTACAACACAACCTAGTAGCATCCTCAACACATTACAACACAACCTAGTAGCACCCTCAACACATTACAACACAACCTAGTAGCATCCTCAACACATTACAACAAACACAACCTAGTAGCACCCTCAACACATTACAACAAACACAACCTAGTAGCACCCTCAACACATTACAACACAACCTAGTAGCATCCTCAACACATTACAACAAACACAACCTAGTAGCACCCTCAACACATTACAACACAACCTAGTAGCATCCTCAACACATTACAACACAACCTAGTAGCACCCTCAACACATTACAACACAACCTAGTAGCATCCTCAACACATTACAACACAACCTAGTAGCATCCTCAACACATTACAACACAACCTAGTAGCATCCTCAACACATTACAACACAACCTAGTAGCATCCTCAACACATTACAACACACAACCTAGTAGCATCCTCAACACATTACAACACAACCTAGTAGCATCCTCAACACATTACAACACAACCTAGTAGCATCCCTCAACACATTACAACACAACCTAGTAGCATCCTCAACACATTACAACACAACCTAGTAGCATCCTCAACACATTACAACACAACCTAGTAGCATCCTCAACACATTACAACACAACCTAGTAGCACCCTCAACACATTACAACACAACCTAGTAGCATCCTCAACACATTACAACACAACCTAGTAGCATCCTCAACACATTACAACACAACCTAGTAGCATCCTCAACACATTACAACACAACCTAGTAGCATCCTCAACACATTACAACAAACACAACCTAGTAGCATCCTCAACACATTACAACACAACCTAGTAGCACCCTCAACACATTACAACACAACCTAGTAGCATCCTCAACACATTACAACACAACCTAGTAGCACCCTCAACACATTACAACACAACCTAGTAGCACCCTCAACACATTACAACACAACCTAGTAGCACCCTCAACACATTACAACACAACCTAGTAGCATCCTCAACACATTACAACACAACCTAGTAGCACCCTCAACACATTACAACACAACCTAGTAGCATCCTCAACACATTACAACACAACCTAGTAGCATCCTCAACACATTACAACACAACCTAGTAGCATCCTCAACACATTACAACACAACCTAGTAGCATCCTCAACACATTACAACACAACCTAGTAGCATCCTCAACACATTACAACAAACACAACCTAGTAGCATCCTCAACACATTACAACAAACACAACCTAGTAGCATCCTCAACACATTACAACACAACCTAGTAGCATCCTCAACACATTACAACACAACCTAGTAGCATCATCAACACATTACAACACAACCTAGTAGCATCCTCAACACATTACAACACAACCTAGTAGCATCCTCAACACATTGCAACAAACACAACCTAGTAGCATCCTCAACACATTACAACACAACCTAGTAGCATCCTCAACACATTACAACACAACCTAGTAGCACCCTCAACACATTACAACACAACCTAGTAGCATCCTCAACACATTACAACAAACACAACCTAGTAGCACCCTCAACACATTACAACAAACACAACCTAGTAGCACCCTCAACACATTACAACACAACCTAGTAGCATCCTCAACACATTACAACACAACCTAGTAGCATCCTCAACACATTACAACACAACCTAGTAGCATCCTCAACACATTACAACACAACCTAGTAGCATCCTCAACACATTACAACACAACCTAGTAGCATCCTCAACACATTACAACACAACCTAGTAGCATCCTCAACACATTACAACACAACCTAGTAGCATCCTCAACACATTACAACACAACCTAGTAGCATCCTCAACACATTACAACACAACCTAGTAGCATCCTCAACACATTACAACACAACCTAGTAGCATCCTCAACACATTACAACACAACCTAGTAGCATCCTCAACACATTACAACACAACCTAGTAGCATCCTCAACACATTACAACACAACCTAGTAGCATCCTCAACACATTACAACACAACCTAGTAGCATCCTCAACACATTACAACACAACCTAGTAGCATCCTCAACGCATTACAACACAACCTAGTAGCATCCTCAACGCATTACAACACAACCTAGTAGCATCCTCAACGCATTACAACACAACCTAGTAGCATCCTCAACGCATTACAACACAACCTAGTAGCATCCTCAACGCATTACAACACAACCTAGTAGCATCCTCAACACATTACAACACAACCTAGTAGCATCCTCAACACATTACAACACAACCTAGTAGCATCCTCAACACATTACAACACAACCTAGTAGCACCCTCAACACATTACAACACAACCTAGTAGCATCCTCAACACATTACAACACAACCTAGTAGCATCCTCAACACATTACAACACAACCTAGTAGCATCCTCAACACATTACAACACAACCTAGTAGCACCCTCAACACATTACAACACAACCTAGTAGCATCCTCAACACATTACAACACAACCTAGTAGCATCCTCAACACATTACAACAAACACAACCTAGTAGCATCCTCAACACATTACAACAAACACAACCTAGTAGCATCCTCAACACATTACAACAAACACAACCTAGTAGCACCCTCAACACATTACAACACAACCTAGTAGCATCCTCAACACATTACAACACAACCTAGTAGCATCCTCAACACATTACAACACAACCTAGTAGCATCCTCAACACATTACAACACAACCTAGTAGCATCCTCAACACATTACAACACAACCTAGTAGCATCCTCAACACATTACAACACAACCTAGTAGCATCCTCAACACATTACAACACAACCTAGTAGCATCCTCAACACATTACAACACAACCTAGTAGCATCCTCAACACATTACAACAAACACAACCTAGTAGCACCCTCAACACATTACAACACAACCTAGTAGCATCCTCAACACATTACAACACAACCTAGTAGCACCCTCAACACATTACAACACAACCTAGTAGCATCCTCAACACATTACAACACAACCTAGTAGCATCCTCAACACATTACAACAAACACAACCTAGTAGCATCCTCAACACATTACAACAAACACAACCTAGTAGCATCCTCAACACATTACAACAAACACAACCTAGTAGCATCCTCAACACATTACAACACAACCTAGTAGCATCCTCAACACATTACAACACAACCTAGTAGCATCCTCAACACATTACAACACAACCTAGTAGCATCCTCAACACATTACAACACAACCTAGTAGCATCCTCAACACATTACAACACAACCTAGTAGCATCCTCAACACATTACAACACAACCTAGTAGCATCCTCAACACATTACAACACAACCTAGTAGCATCCTCAACACATTACAACACAACCTAGTAGCATCCTCAACACATTACAACACAACCTAGTAGCATCCTCAACACATTACAACAAACACAACCTAGTAGCACCCTCAACACATTACAACACAACCTAGTAGCATCCTCAACACATTACAACACAACCTAGTAGCATCCTCAACACATTACAACACAACCTAGTAGCACCCTCAACACATTACAACACAACCTAGTAGCACCCTCAACACATTACAACACAACCTAGTAGCATCCTCAACACATTACAACACAACCTAGTAGCACCCTCAACACATTACAACACAACCTAGTAGCATCCTCAACACATTACAACACAACCTAGTAGCATCCTCAACACATTACAACACAACCTAGTAGCATCCTCAACACATTACAACACAACCTAGTTGCATCCTCAACACATTACAACACAACCTAGTAGCATCCTCAACACATTACAACAAACACAACCTAGTAGCATCCTCAACACATTACAACAAACACAACCTAGTAGCATCCTCAACACATTACAACACAACCTAGTAGCATCCTCAACACATTACAACACAACCTAGTAGCATCCTCAACACATTACAACACAACCTAGTAGCATCCTCAACACATTACAACACAACCTAGTAGCATCCTCAACACATTACAACACAACCTAGTAGCATCCTCAACACATTACAACACAACCTAGTAGCATCCTCAACACATTACAACACAACCTAGTAGCATCCTCAACACATTACAACAAACACAACCTAGTAGCATCCTCAACACATTACAACACAACCTAGTAGCATCATCAACACATTACAACACAACCTAGTAGCATCCTCAACACATTACAACACAACCTAGTAGCATCCTCAACACATTGCAACAAACACAACCTAGTAGCATCCTCAACACATTACAACACAACCTAGTAGCATCCTCAACACATTACAACACAACCTAGTAGCATCCTCAACACATTACAACACAACCTAGTAGCATCCTCAACACATTACAACAAACACAACCTAGTAGCATCCTCAACACATTACAACAAACACAACCTAGTAGCATCCTCAACACATTACAACACAACCTAGTAGCATCCTCAACACATTACAACACAACCTAGTAGCACCCTCAACACATTACAACACAACCTAGTAGCATCCTCAACACATTACAACACAACCTAGTAGCATCCTCAACACATTACAACACAACCTAGTAGCATCCTCAACACATTACAACACAACCTAGTAGCATCCTCAACACATTACAACAAACACAACCTAGTAGCATCCTCAACACATTACAACAAACACAACCTAGTAGCATCCTCAACACATTACAACACAACCTAGTAGCATCCTCAACACATTACAACACAACCTAGTAGCATTCTCAACACATTACAACACAACCTAGTAGCATCCTCAACACATTACAACACAACCTAGTAGCATCCTCAACACATTACAACACAACCTAGTAGTATCCTCAACACATTACAACACAACCTAGTAGTATCCTCAACACATTACAACACAACCTAGTAGCATCCTCAACACATTACAACAAACACAACCTAGTAGCATCCTCAACACATTACAACACAACCTAGTAGCATCATCAACACATTACAACACAACCTAGTAGCATCCTCAACACATTACAACACAACCTAGTAGCATCCTCAACACATTGCAACAAACACAACCTAGTAGCATCCTCAACACATTACAACACAACCTAGTAGCATCCTCAACACATTACAACACAACCTAGTAGCACCCTCAACACATTACAACACAACCTAGTAGCATCCTCAACACATTACAACAAACACAACCTAGTAGCACCCTCAACACATTACAACAAACACAACCTAGTAGCATCCTCAACACATTACAACACAACCTAGTAGCATCCTCAACACATTACAACACAACCTAGTAGCATCCTCAACACATTACAACACAACCTAGTAGCATCCTCAACACATTACAACACAACCTAGTAGCATCCTCAACACATTACAACACAACCTAGTAGCATCCTCAACACATTACAACACAACCTAGTAGCATCCTCAACACATTACAACACAACCTAGTAGCATCCTCAACACATTACAACACAACCTAGTAGCATCCTCAACACATTACAACACAACCTAGTAGCATCCTCAACACATTACACACAACCTAGTAGCATCCTCAACGCATTACAACACAACCTAGTAGCATCCTCAACGCATTACAACACAACCTAGTAGCATCCTCAACGCATTACAACACAACCTAGTAGCATCCTCAACGCATTACAACACAACCTAGTAGCATCCTCAACGCATTACAACACAACCTAGTAGCATCCTCAACGCATTACAACACAACCTAGTAGCATCCTCAACGCATTACAACACAACCTAGTAGCATCCTCAACGCATTACAACACAACCTAGTAGCATCCTCAACGCATTACAACACAACCTAGTAGCATCCTCAACACATTACAACACAACCTAGTAGCATCCTCAACACATTACAACACAACCTAGTAGCATCCTCAACACATTACAACACAACCTAGTAGCATCCTCAACACATTACAACACAACCTAGTAGCATCCTCAACACATTACAACACAACCTAGTAGCATCCTCAACACATTACAACACAACCTAGTAGCATCCTCAACACATTACAACAAACACAACCTAGTAGCATCCTCAACACATTACAACAAACACAACCTAGTAGCATCCTCAACACATTACAACAAACACAACCTAGTAGCACCCTCAACACATTACAACAAACACAACCTAGTAGCATCCTCAACACATTACAACACAACCTAGTAGCATCCTCAACACATTACAACAAACACAACCTAGTAGCATCCTCAACACATTACAACACAACCTAGTAGCACCCTCAACACATTACAACACAACCTAGTAGCATCCTCAACACATTACAACACAACCTAGTAGCACCCTCAACACATTACAACACAACCTAGTAGCATCCTCAACACATTACAACACAACCTAGTAGCATCCTCAACACATTACAACACAACCTAGTAGCATCCTCAACACATTACAACACAACCTAGTAGCATCCTCAACACATTACAACACAACCTAGTAGCATCCTCAACACATTACAACACAACCTAGTAGCATCCTCAACACATTACAACACAACCTAGTAGCATCCTCAACACATTACAACACAACCTAGTAGCATCCTCAACACATTACAACACAACCTAGTAGCATCCTCAACACATTACAACACAACCTAGTAGCATCCTCAACACATTACAACACAACCTAGTAGCATCCTCAACACATTACAACACAACCTAGTAGCATCCTCAACACATTACAACACAACCTAGTAGCACCCTCAACACATTACAACACAACCTAGTAGCACCCTCAACACATTACAACACAACCTAGTAGCACCCTCAACACATTACAACAAACACAACCTAGTAGCATCCTCAACACATTACAACAAACACAACCTAGTAGCATCCTCAACACATTACAACACAACCTAGTAGCATCCTCAACACATTACAACACAACCTAGTAGCATCCTCAACACATTACAACACAACCTAGTAGCATCCTCAACACATTACAACACAACCTAGTAGCATCCTCAACACATTACAACACAACCCAGTAGCATCCTCAACACATTACAACAAACACAACCTAGTAGCATCCTCAACACATTACAACACAACCTAGTAGCATCCTCAACACATTACAACACAACCTAGTAGCATCCTCAACACATTACAACACAACACAACCTAGTAGCATCCTCAACACATTACAACACAACCTAGTAGCATCCTCAACACATTACAACACAACCTAGTAGCATCCTCAACACATTACAACACAACCTAGTAGCATCCTCAACACATTACAACACAACCTAGTAGCATCCTCAACACATTACAACACAACCTAGTAGCATCCTCAACACATTACAACACAACCTAGTAGCATCCTCAACACATTACAACAAACACAACCTAGTAGCATCCTCAACACATTACAACACAACCTAGTAGCATCCTCAACACATTACAACACAACACAACCTAGTAGCATCCTCAACACATTACAACACAACCTAGTAGCATCCTCAACACATTACAACACAACCTAGTAGCATCCTCAACACATTACAACACAACCTAGTAGCATCCTCAACACATTACAACACAACCTAGTAGCATCCTCAACACATTACAACACAACCTAGTAGCATCCTCAACACATTACAACACAACCTAGTAGCATCCTCAACACATTACAACACAACCTAGTAGCATCCTCAACACATTACAACACAACCTAGTAGCATCCTCAACACATTACAACACAACCTAGTAGCATCCTCAACACATTACAACACAACCTAGTAGCATCCTCAACACATTACAACACAACCTAGTAGCATCCTCAACACATTACAACACAACCTAGTAGCATCCTCAACACATTACAACACAACCTAGTAGCATCCTCAACACATTACAACACAACCTAGTAGCATCCTCAACACATTACAACACAACCTAGTAGCATCCTCAACACATTACAACACAACCTAGTAGCATCCTCAACACATTACAACACAACCTAGTAGCATCCTCAACACATTACAACACAACCTAGTAGCATCCTCAACACATTACAACACAACCTAGTAGCACCCTCAACACATTACAACACAACCTAGTAGCATCCTCAACACATTACAACACAACCTAGTAGCATCCTCAACACATTACAACACAACCTAGTAGCATCCTCAACACATTACAACACAACCTAGTAGCATCCTCAACACATTACAACACAACCTAGTAGCATCCTCAACACATTACAACACAACCTAGTAGCATCCTCAACACATTACAACACAACCTAGTAGCACCCTCAACACATTACAACACAACCTAGTAGCACCCTCAACACATTACAACACAACCTAGTAGCATCCTCAACACATTACAACACAACCTAGTAGCATCCTCAACACATTACAACACAACCTAGTAGCATCCTCAACACATTACAACACAACCTAGTAGCACCCTCAACACATTACAACACAACCTAGTAGCATCCTCAACACATTACAACACAACCTAGTAGCATCCTCAACACATTACAACACAACCTAGTAGCATCCTCAACACATTACAACACAACCTAGTAGCATCCTCAACACATTACAACACAACCTAGTAGCATCCTCAACACATTACAACACACACAACCTAGTAGCATCCTCTACACATTACAACACAACCTAGTAGCATCCTCAACACATTACAACACAACCTAGTAGCATCCTCAACACATTACAACACAACCTAGTAGCATCCTCAACACATTACAACAAACACAACCTAGTAGCATCCTCAACACATTACAACACAACCTAGTAGCATCCTCAACACATTACAACACAACCTAGTAGCATCCTCAACACATTACAACACAACCTAGTAGCATCCTCAACACATTACAACACAACCTAGTAGCATCCTCAACACATTACAACACAACCTAGTAGCATCCTCAACACATTACAACACAACCTAGTAGCATCCTCAACACATTACAACACAACCTAGTAGCACCCTCAACACATTACAACACAACCTAGTAGCATCCTCAACACATTACAACACAACCTAGTAGCATCCTCAACACATTACAACACAACCTAGTAGCATCCTCAACACATTACAACACAACCTAGTAGCATCCTCAACACATTACAACACACCTAGTAGCATCCTCAACACATTACAACACAACCTAGTAGCACCCTCAACACATTACAACACAACCTAGTAGCACCCTCAACACATTACAACACAACCTAGTAGCATCCTCAACACATTACAACAAACACAACCTAGTAGCATCCTCAACACATTACAACACAACCTAGTAGCACCCTCAACACATTACAACACAACCTAGTAGCATCCTCAACACATTACAACACAACCTAGTAGCACCCTCAACACATTACAACACAACCTAGTAGTATCCTCAACACATTACAACACAACCTAGTAGCATCCTCAACACATTACAACAAACACAACCTAGTAGCATCCTCAACACATTACAACACAACCTAGTAGCATCATCAACACATTACAACACAACCTAGTAGCATCCTCAACACATTACAACACAACCTAGTAGCATCCTCAACACATTGCAACAAACACAACCTAGTAGCATCCTCAACACATTACAACACAACCTAGTAGCATCCTCAACACATTACAACACAACCTAGTAGCACCCTCAACACATTACAACACAACCTAGTAGCATCCTCAACACATTACAACAAACACAACCTAGTAGCACCCTCAACACATTACAACAAACACAACCTAGTAGCACCCTCAACACATTACAACACAACCTAGTAGCATCCTCAACACATTACAACACAACCTAGTAGCATCCTCAACACATTACAACACAACCTAGTAGCATCCTCAACACATTACAACACAACCTAGTAGCATCCTCAACACATTACAACACAACCTAGTAGCATCCTCAACACATTACAACACAACCTAGTAGCATCCTCAACACATTACAACACAACCTAGTAGCATCCTCAACACATTACAACACAACCTAGTAGCATCCTCAACACATTACAACACAACCTAGTAGCATCCTCAACACATTACAACACAACCTAGTAGCATCCTCAACACATTACAACACAACCTAGTAGCATCCTCAACGCATTACAACACAACCTAGTAGCATCCTCAACGCATTACAACACAACCTAGTAGCATCCTCAACGCATTACAACACAACCTAGTAGCATCCTCAACACATTACAACACAACCTAGTAGCATCCTCAACACATTACAACACAACCTAGTAGCATCCTCAACACATTACAACACAACCTAGTAGCATCCCTCAACACATTACAACACAACCTAGTAGCATCCTCAACACATTACAACAACACAACCTAGTAGCATCCTCAACACATTACAACAAACACAACCTAGTAGCATCCTCAACACATTACAACAAACACAACCTAGTAGCACCCTCAACACATTACAACACAACCTAGTAGCATCCTCAACACATTACAACACAACCTAGTAGCATCCTCAACACATTACAACAAACACAACCTAGTAGCATCCTCAACACATTACAACACAACCTAGTAGCACCCTCAACACATTACAACACAACCTAGTAGCATCCTCAACACATTACAACACAACCTAGTAGCACCCTCAACACATTACAACACAACCTAGTAGCATCCTCAACACATTACAACACAACCTAGTAGCATCCTCAACACATTACAACACAACCTAGTAGCATCCTCAACACATTACAACACAACCTAGTAGCATCCTCAACACATTACAACACAACCTAGTAGCATCCTCAACACATTACAACACAACCTAGTAGCATCCTCAACACATTACAACACAACCTAGTAGCATCCTCAACACATTACAACACAACCTAGTAGCATCCTCAACACATTACAACACAACCTAGTAGCATCCTCAACACATTACAACACAACCTAGTAGCATCCTCAACACATTACAACACAACCTAGTAGCATCCCCAACACATTACAACACAACCTAGTAGCATTCTCAACACATTACAACACAACCTAGTAGCATCCTCAACACATTACAACAAACACAACCTAGTAGCACCCTCAACACATTACAACACAACCTAGTAGCATCCTCAACACATTACAACACAACCTAGTAGCACCCTCAACACATTACAACACAACCTAGTAGCACCCTCAACACATTACAACAAACACAACCTAGTAGCATCCTCAACACATTACAACAAACACAACCTAGTAGCATCCTCAACACATTACAACACAACCTAGTAGCATCCTCAACACATTACAACACAACCTAGTAGCATCCTCAACACATTACAACACAACCTAGTAGCATCCTCAACACATTACAACACAACCTAGTAGCATCCTCAACACATTACAACACAACCCAGTAGCATCCTCAACACATTACAACAAACACAACCTAGTAGCATCCTCAACACATTACAACACAACCTAGTAGCATCCTCAACACATTACAACACAACACAACCTAGTAGCATCCTCAACACATTACAACACAACACAACCTAGTAGCATCCTCAACACATTACAACACAACCTAGTAGCATCCTCAACACATTACAACACAACCTAGTAGCATCCTCAACACATTACAACACAACCTAGTAGCATCCTCAACACATTACAACACAACCTAGTAGCATCCTCAACACATTACAACACAACCTAGTAGCATCCTCAACACATTACAACACAACCTAGTAGCATCCTCAACACATTACAACACAACCTAGTAGCATCCTCAACACATTACAACAAACACAACCTAGTAGCATCCTCAACACATTACAACAAACACAACCTAGCAGCATCCTCAACACATTACAACAAACACAACCTAGCAGCATCCTCAACACATTACAACACAACCTAGCAGCATCCTCAACACATTACAACACAACCTAGTAGCATCCTCAACACATTACAACACAACCTAGTAGCATCCTCAACACATTACAACACAACCTAGTAGCATCCTCAACACATTACAACACAACCTAGTAGCATCCTCAACACATTACAACACAACCTAGTAGCATCCTCAACACATTACAACACAGCCTAGTAGCATCCTCAACACATTACAACAAACACAACCTAGTAGCATCCTCAACACATTACAACACAACCTAGTAGCATCCTCAACACATTACAACACAACCTAGTAGCATCCTCAACACATTACAACAAACACAACCTAGTAGCACCCTCAACACATTACAACACAACCTAGTAGCATCCTCAACACATTACAACACAACCTAGTAGCATCCTCAACACATTACAACACAACCTAGTAGCATCCTCAACACATTACAACACAACCTAGTAGCATCCTCAACACATTACAACACAACCTAGTAGCATCCTCAACACATTACAACACAGCCTAGTAGCATCCTCAACACATTACAACAAACACAACCTAGTAGCATCCTCAACACATTACAACACAACCTAGTAGCATCCTCAACACATTACAACACAACCTAGTAGCATCCTCAACACATTACAACAAACACAACCTAGTAGCACCCTCAACACATTACAACACAACCTAGTAGCACCCTCAACACATTACAACACAACCTAGTAGCATCCTCAACACATTACAACACAACCTAGTAGCATCCTCAACACATTACAACACAACCTAGTAGCATCCTCAACACATTACAACACAACCTAGTAGCATCCTCAACACATTACAACACAACCTAGTAGCATCCTCAACACATTACAACACAACCTAGTAGCATCCTCAACACATTACAACAAACACAACCTAGTAGCATCCTCAACACATTACAACAAACACAACCTAGTAGCATCCTCAACACATTACAACACAACCTAGTAGCACCCTCAACACATTACAACACAACCTAGTAGCATCCTCAACACATTACAACACAACCTAGTAGCATCCTCAACACATTACAACAAACACAACCTAGTAGCATCCTCAACACATTACAACACAACCTAGTAGCATCCTCAACACATTACAACACAACCTAGTAGCATCCTCAACACATTACAACAAACACAACCTAGTAGCATCCTCAACACATTACAACAAACACAACCTAGCAGCATCCTCAACACATTACAACACAACCTAGTAGCATCCTCAACACATTACAACACAACCTAGTAGCATCCTCAACAGATTACAACACAACCTAGTAGCATCCTCAACACATTACAACACAACCTAGTAGCATCCTCAACACATTACAACACAACCTAGTAGCATCCTCAACACATTACAACACAACCTAGTAGCATCCTCAACACATTACAACACAACCTAGTAGCATCCTCAACACATTACAACACAGCCTAGTAGCATCCTCAACACATTACAACAAACACAACCTAGTAGCATCCTCAACACATTACAACACAGCCTAGTAGCATCCTCAACACATTACAACAAACACAACCTAGTAGCATCCTCAACACATTACAACACAACCTAGTAGCATCCTCAACACATTACAACACAACCTAGTAGCATCCTCAACACATTACAACACAACCTAGTAGCATCCTCAACACATTACAACAAACACAACCTAGTAGCATCCTCAACACATTACAACACAACCTAGTAGCATCCTCAACACATTACAACACAGCCTAGTAGCATCCTCAACACTTTACAACAAACACAACCTAGTAGCATCCTCAACACATTACAACAAACACAACCTAGTAGCATCCTCAACACATTACAACACAACCTAGTAGCATCCTCAACACATTACAACAAACACAACCTAGTAGCATCCTCAACACATTACAACACAACCTAGTAGCATCCTCAACACATTACAACACAGCCTAGTAGCATCCTCAACACATTACAACAAACACAACCTAGTAGCATCCTCAACACATTACAACAAACACAACCTAGTAGCATCCTCAACACATTACAACACAACCTAGTAGCATCCTCAACACATTACAACAACACAACCTAGTAGCATCCTCAACACATTACAACAAACACAACCTAGTAGCATCCTCAACACATTACAACAAACACAACCTAGTAGCATCCTCAACACATTACAACACAACCTAGTAGCATCCTCAACACATTACAACACAACCTAGTAGCATCCTCAACACATTACAAACACAACCTAGTAGCATCCTCAACACATTACAACACAACCTAGTAGCATCCTCAACACATTACAACACAGCCTAGTAGCATCCTCAACACATTACAACAAACACAACCTAGTAGCATCCTCAACACATTACAACAAACACAACCTAGTAGCATCCTCAACACATTACAACACAACCTAGTAGCATCCTCAACACATTACAACAAACACAACCTAGTAGCATCCTCAACACATTACAACAAACACAACCTAGTAGCATCCTCAACACATTACAACAAACACAACCTAGTAGCATCCTCAACACATTACAACACAGCCTAGTAGCATCCTCAACACATTACAACAAACACAACCTAGTAGCATCCTCAACACATTACAACACAACCTAGTAGCATCCTCAACACATTACAACAAACACAACCTAGTAGCATCCTCAACACATTACAACACAACCTAGTAGCATCCTCAACACATTACAACACAGCCTAGTAGCATCCTCAACACATTACAAACACAACCTAGTAGCATCCTCAACACATTACAACACAACCTAGTAGCATCCTCAACACATTACAACACAACCTAGTAGCATCCTCAACACATTACAACACAACCTAGTAGCATCCTCAACACATTACAACACAACCTAGTAGCATCCTCAACACATTACAACACAACCTAGTAGCATCCTCAACACATTACAACACAACCTAGTAGCATCCTCAACACATTACAACACAACCTAGTAGCATCCTCAACACATTACAACACAACCTAGTAGCATCCTCAACACATTACAACACAACCTAGTAGCATCCTCAACACATTACAACACAACCTAGTAGCATCCTCAACACATTACAACACAACCTAGTAGCATCCTCAACACATTACAACACAACCTAGTAGCATCCTCAACACATTACAACACAACCTAGTAGCATCCTCAACACATTACAACACAACCTAGTAGCATCCTCAACACATTACAACACAACCTAGTAGCATCCTCAACACATTACAACACAGCCTAGTAGCATCCTCAACACATTACAACAAACACAACCTAGTAGCATCCTCAACACATTACAACAAACACAACCTAGTAGCATCCTCAACACATTACAACAAACACAACCTAGTAGCATCCTCAACACATTACAACACAACCTAGTAGCATCCTCAACACATTACAACACAGCCTAGTAGCATCCTCAACACATTACAACACACCTAGTAGCATCCTCAACACATTACAACACAACCTAGTAGCATCCTCAACACATTACAACACAACCTAGTAGCATCCTCAACACATTACAACACAGCCTAGTAGCATCCTCAACACATTACAACAAACACAACCTAGTAGCATCCTCAACACATTACAACACAACCTAGTAGCATCCTCAACACATTACAACACAACCTAGTAGCATCCTCAACACATTACAACACAACCTAGTAGCATCCTCAACACATTACAACACAACCTAGTAGCATCCTCAACACATTACAACACAACCTAGTAGCATCCTCAACACATTACAACACAACCTAGTAGCATCCTCAACACATTACAACACAACCTAGTAGCATCCTCAACACATTACAACACAGCCTAGTAGCATCCTCAACACATTACAACACAGCCTAGTAGCATCCTCAACACATTACAACACAACCTAGTAGCATCCTCAACACATTACAACAAACACAACCTAGTAGCATCCTCAACACATTACAACACAACCTAGTAGCACCCTCAACACATTACAACACAACCTAGTAGCATCCTCAACACATTACAACAAACACAACCTAGTAGCACCCTCAACACATTACAACACAACCTAGGAGCATCCTCAACACATTACAACACAACCTAGTAGCATCCTCAACACATTACAACACAACCTAGTAGCACCCTCAACACATTACAACACAACCTAGTAGCACCCTCAACACATTACAACACAACCTAGTAGCATCCTCAACACATTACAACAAACACAACCTAGTAGCATCCTCAACACATTACAACACAACCTAGTAGCATCCTCAACACATTAAAACACAACCTAGTAGCATCCTCAACACATTACAACACAACCTAGTAGCATCCTCAACACATTACAACACAACCTAGTAGCATCCTCAACACATTACAACACAACCTAGTAGCATCCTCAACACATTACAACACAACCTAGTAGCATCCTCAACACATTACAACACAACCTAGTAGCACCCTCAACACATTACAACACAACCTAGTAGCATCCTCAACACATTACAACACAACCACTTAGCATCCTCAACACATTACAACACAACCTAGTAGCATCCTCAACACATTTCAACACAACCTAGTAGCATCCTCAACACATTACAACACAACCTAGTAGCATCCTCAACACATTACAACACAACCTAGTAGCATCCTCAACACATTACAACACAACCTAGTAGCATCCTCAACACATTACAACAAACACAACCTAGTAGCATCCTCAACACATTACAACAAACACAACCTAGTAGCATCCTCAACACATTACAACAAACACAACCTAGTAGCATCCTCAACACATTACAACAAACACAACCTAGTAGCATCCTCAACACATTACAACACAACCTAGTAGCATCCTCAACACATTACAACACAGCCTAGTAGCATCCTCAACACATTACAACACAACCTAGTAGCATCCTCAACACATTACAACACAACCTAGTAGCATCCTCAACACATTACAACACAACCGGCTGGTCCAGAAAGAACCGGCTGGTCCAGAAAGCGGGTCTGAAAATGGCTGGATCTCCAGTGAATACATGAGCTGAGGTAGTGGGAGGAGTCTCTGAAGAACCGTTTTGTATACAAAAAGTAGCCAATGCTGGGCCCTTCTGGTAGTCAGAGACTCCCAGCCAACAGAACCATTCAAAATGCAGTGATGTGTATGGAAATTGTCCCCAGTGGTAAAGCGCAGTGCTGAGTGATAGACTGTCTGAATGTAAAGGTCTCATGTATGTAGATAATATCACCATAACTGGGTGAAGTGTTGCTTGAACAATCTTCCTTCTACTTTCTAGAAAAGAAACCAATCCTAATTCTCAGCTTTTTTTGTCAGTTTTTCAATGTGTGCTTTAAAAGACAGCTTGTCATCAATCCCCCCCCCCCCCCCCAAAAGTACTGTTAGGTTCAAATCTGTCAGAGGAAATACCTCACGGACACTAGAGAAGCCTAACCAAGTTTAATTCTTCCCAAAGGGTCGATACAGCTGTAATTCGGACACAGACATGGCTTCCCCCGTGGTAGTATTCATACCCCACTTTGGGTGGAGTCTCCTCCTTATCGCTAAACATTGCATCTCTGCTAAGCAGGGAACTAAGTGATATGAGCCTTCAACGGGTTATCCCCTTATCAGTACTGTCACAAATGATCGTGTTCCCTGCACTCAGCTCCTCCCAAGCTTCATTATGGTTCCACCCCTCATGTCTCTTTTGTAACTAATGCTCCTATACTCTGAGTATAACAATGTTCAAAGTTTACACAAGAATCCAATAGTACTTCTAATGGGGAACTTGCACAATTTGGGTTCCCTTCAATGTGCAAAACACGCAAGTCCTCAGGGTCAATATTACTAGACCCAGAGAACAAAATACATTTGGTTTTATTAGCACTTAGCACTAGTTTAAGATCAGTAAGTGATTTTTGAATTGAGTCAAAACCATGTTGAAGGTCATAAAATGGCCTGCTGTACTGAGGGGGCACAGGAGTGAATAGCTAGCATCCACGTAGAAATGTATGTTACAGGTTTTAACAGATAGACCAATATTATTTATATAAATAGTGGAGAGAACAGGGACCAAAATCGACCTCTGCTGCATACCTTCCCTTATATTGAGGAAACTACATTTTATACCGTCAGTAAGCACACATTGTGTCCTGTCCGTTAGATAATTGTTGATTCCTGATCTAAGCTTATTTCAAACAACCTTTGAACAAGTAAGAAATGGTCAACTGTATCAAATGCCTTTTGACAGGTCAGTAAATAAGGCAGCACAATGATTTCTATTATCTGAACTTCATAGCACATCGTCTAAGACCAGTGTAGCTGCTGAAACTGTGCTGTGTCCAGGTCTGACAACACCAGTCTAACACCAGACACAACACCAGTCTAACACCAGACACAACACCAGTCTAACACCAGACACAACAGCAGACACAAACCAGTCTAACACCAGTCTAACACCAGACACAACACCAGACACAAACCAGTCTAACACCAGACACAACACCAGTCTAACAGCAGTCTAACACCAGACACAACAGCAGTCTAACACCAGACACAACAGCAGTCTAACACCAGACACAACACCAGTCTAACAGCAGTCTAACACCAGACACGACAGCAGTCTAACACCAGACACAACACCATTCTAACACCAGACACAACACCAGACACAACAGCAGTCTAACACCAGACACAACACCAGTCTAACACCAGACACAACACCAGACACAACAGCAGTCTAACACCAGACACAACAGCAGTCTAACACCAGACACAACACCATTCTAACACCAGACACAACAGCAGACACAACAGCAGACACAACAGCAGACACAACACCATTCTAACACCAGACACAACACCAGTCTAACACCAGTCTAACACCAGACACAACACCAGACACAACACCAGACACAACACCAGACACAACACCAGACACAACACCAGTCTAACACCAGACACAACACCAGTCTAACACCAGACACAACAGCAGACACAAACCAGTCTAACACCAGACACAACACCAGTCTAACACCAGACACAACACCAGTCTAACACCAGACACAACACCAGTCTAACACCAGACACAACACCATTCTAACACCAGACACAACAGCAGACACAACAGCAGACACAACAGCAGACACAACAGCAGACACAACAGCAGACTAACACCAGTCTAACACCAGTCTAACACCAGACACGACACCAGACACGACACCAGACACGACACCAGACACAACACCAGACACAACACCAGACACAACACCAGACACAACACCAGACACAACACCAGTCTAACACCAGACACAACACCAGTCTAACACCAGACACAACACCAGTCTAACACCAGACACAACACCAGACACAACACCAGACACAACACCAGTCTAACACCAGACACAACACCAGTCTAACACCAGAAGTTACAAAAGTTCTAAACTGACAGTTGGCCAGGAACTCTAGAACTTTGGCAAGGCAAGATAACTTGGAAATTGGACGGTATTTATCCAGGTCAGAAGGATCTCCTCCTTTGTGTAAGGGGAGGACATGTGTCATTTTCCAGATCTTAGGGATAACCCCAGAAACAACTGTCAAGTTACAAATATAGGTTAATGATTCTGCAATAAGTGGGACAGAAAGCTGCAGCAAAAAGGGATCAAGTGTGTCAGCCACAGTGGATTTGTTTTACATCGATCTACAATAAGGCACTTAAGTACATCATAGACATCAAATGATTGAAATGTGGAAGTGGGGAGAAGAAAAGCACAAGCAACACGACAACACAAGACTGTTGACCTTTAAACAGGACAATATTCACAAGGCCGCTGGACTGGATGGATTACCAGGACGTGTACTCCGAGCATGCGCTGACCAACTAGCAAGTGTCTTCACTGACATTTTCAACCTCTCCCTGACCCAGTCTGTAATACCAACATGTTTCAAGCAGACCACCATGGTCCCTGTGCCCAAGAACACCATGGTAACCTGTCTAAATGACTACCATCCCGTAGCACCCACGTCTGTAGTCATGAAGTTCTTTGAAAGGCTGGTCATGGCTAGCATCAACACCATTATCCCAGAAACACTAGACCCACTCCAATTTGCATACCGCACCAACAGATCCACAAATGATGCAATCTCTATTGCACTCCATACTGCCTTTTCCTACCTGGACAAAAGGAACACCTACTACAGCTCAGCGTTCAACACCATAGTGCCCTCAAAGCTTAACACTAAGCTAAGGACCCTGGGACTAAACACCCCCCTCTGCAACTGGATCCTGGACTTCCGCCACGCTGGTCCTCAACATGACGGTCCCTCAGGGGTGCGTGCTCAGTCCCCTCCTGTACTCCCTGCTCACTCATGACTGCACAGCCAACCAAGTTTGCTGATGACACAACAGTGGTAGACCTGATCACCGACAACGATGAGACAGCCTATAGGGAGGAGGTCAGAGACCTGACCGTGTGGTGCAAGGACAACCTCTCCCTCAACGTGATCAAGACAAAGGAGATGATTGTGGACTACAGGAAATGGAGGGCCGAGCACGCCCTGTTATGAGAATTTTGTTATCAATGTTCATAAACTTCAATTAATCTACTCAGTCTGCAACCCAGAGTTTGTAAGATTCTGGTTGAATGAAACAGACAAGAGTCCCAGCTTACAATAGTCAAAATGTTTATTCACGAGAGCAGTCTGAAGTCCATTATACAAAGACATCCATTTTATACCTTGCTCCTTACTTACGCACATACTTCCACACAAACAGTAGATATCCTACGCACATACATACACACGAACAGTAGGTGAGTTGTATCCTTCTCCAGAGTTCTCACCTCTGTGTATCACTACCCAGCCGACAGTTCCATTCCCCCGAGATTAGGGAAACCTTGAGAAGTACTCCCTGTTCTATCATAAGTTTCTCAGAGTTCTAGCCAGGTCGGGTCAAACACAGTTTAATTGTTCTCGGTATTTTCTTAGGCACACACACACACATTTCTCTCCCTCACAGGTCTCTTCTGAGCCTAGTTGGACTTACGTTTAATACTTTAATTATTCCTTATACATGCTACATAAACTATAACCACTAATATTTAGGTTTCAGGGTGGAATTATTTATTCATTATCTTTAAACATATAAATTATTTTATCACGCCCCCATTCTCATCGACAGGGCTGTAGTGGAGCAGGTTGAGAGCTTCAAGTTCCACATCACCCAAAAACTAATATGTCGTGAAGAGGGCACAACAAAGTCTATTTCCCCTCAGGAGACTGAAAAGATTTGGCATGGGTCCTCAGATCCTCAAAAGGTTTTACAGCTGCACCATCGAGAGCATCCTGACGGGTTGCATCACTGCCTGGTTTGGCAACTGTTTGGCCTCCGACCGCAAGGCGCTACAGAGGGTAGTGCAAACAGCCCAGTACATCACAAGGGGCTAAGTCTCTTGCCATCCAGGACCTCCATACCAGGTGGTGTCAGGGGAGGCCCTAAAAATGGTCAAAGACTCCAGCCACCCTAGTCATAGACTGTTCTCTCTGCTACCTCACGGCAAGCGGTGCCGGAGCGCCAAGTCTAGGTCCAAGAGGCTTCTAAACAGCTTCTACCCCCAAGCCATAAGACTCCTGAACAGCTAATCAAATGGCTACCCAGACTATTTGCATTGCCCCCCCCCCCCCCCCCCCCCCCCCCCCACGCTGCTGCTACTCTCTGTTACTATCTATGCATAGCCACTTTTAGAACCATACCTGCATGTACATATTACCTCAATTACCTCGACACCAGTGTCCCCGCACATTGACACATTGACTCTGTACCGGTTCTCCCTGTATATAGCCCCGCTATTGTTATTTACTGCTGCTCTTTAATTATTTGTTATTCTTATCTCTTATCTTTTTTTTGTGTATTTTCTTAAAACTGCATTGTTGGTTAAGGGCTCGTAAGTAAGCATTTCACTGTAAGGTTTACTACACCTGTTGTATTCAGCATTTCACTGTAAGGTTTACTACACCTGTTGTATTCAGCATTTCACTGTAAGGTTTACTACACCTGTTGTATTCAGCATTTCACTGTAAGGTCTACCTACACCTGTTGTATTCGGCGCATGTGACAAATAACATTTGATTTGATGCAACACGTGAACACAAGACTGAAGCAACACGTGAACACAAGACTGAAGCAACACGTGAACACAAGACTGAAGCAACACGTGAACACAAGACTGAAGCAACATGACAACACAAGACTGAAGCAACACGTGAACACAAGACTGATGCAACATGACATCACACGACTGTGTCACAAGGAGACAGTGAAGAGGAACCAACGACGGATAGATAGACCATCGACTCAGAACATTAAAACACTCTGACAGTCAGTCAGTCACCATGTCTGGTCTATTCAGTAACAAGGCTATAAGGAAGTGCTTTGTAACAATGCAATGAACTCTGAATTCCAGGGAAAATAATGCTTTACTCGGAACAAAGTCATCAGAGGGGTGCAGCGTTACGATATGTCACGACTCAGGGTAATGATGCAGGGTCAGAGTCACAGTCTCTTGATTTGAGGGTGTGGACCGCACGGAGACGGCAAAGCGTGTTTCAAAAATCGCTAAAGACAAATTATTTTAAACTAAAACATTTATCAAAGACATTTATAGTAACATATTATGAGGAATTGGAATGACATGACTTCAGTGCTGGACAGGCTCATCATGGATGGATGGGGTTGGAGAATAGCTCACCTCTACCACTGAGGACAGGACAGGCTCATCATGGATGGATGGGGTTGGAGAATAGCTCACCTCTACCACTGAGGACAGGACAGGCTCGTCATGGATGGATGGGGTTGGAGAATAGCTCACCTCTACCACTGAGGACAGGACAGGCTCGTCATGGATGGATGGGGTTGGAGAATAGCTCAACTCTACCACTGAGGACAGGACAGGCTCGTCATGGATGGATGGGGTTGGAGAATAGCTCACCTCTACCACTGAGGACAGGACAGGCTCGTCATGGATGGATGGGGTTGGGGAATAACTCACCTCTACCACTGAGGACAGGACAGGCTCGTCATGGATGGATGGGGTTGGAGAATAACTCACCTCTACCACTGAGGACAGGACAGGCTCATCATGGATGGATGGGGTTGGAGAATAACTCACCTCTACCACTGAGGACAGGACAGGCTCATCATGGATGGATGGGGTTGGAGAATAGCTCACCTCTACCACTGAGGACAGGACAGGCTCATCATGGATGGATGGGGTTGGGGAATAACTCACCTCTACCACTGAGGACAGGACAGGCTCATCATGGATGGATGGGGTTGGAGAATAGCTCACCTCTACCACTGAGGACAGGACAGGCTCATCATGGATGGATGGGGTTGGAGAATAGCTCACCTCTACCACTGAGGACAGGACAGGCTCGTCATGGATGGATGGGGTTGGAGAATAGCTCACCTCTACCACTGAGGACAGGACAGGCTCGTCATGGATGGATGGGGTTGGAGAATAGCTCAACTCTACCACTGAGGACAGGACAGGCTCATCATGGATGGATGGGGTTGGAGAATAGCTCACCTCTACCACTGAGGACAGGACAGGCTCGTCATGGATGGATGGGGTTGGGGAATAACTCACCTCTACCACTGAGGACAGGACAGGCTCGTCATGGATGGATGGGGTTGGAGAATAACTCACCTCTACCACTGAGGACAGGACAGGCTCATCATGGATGGATGGGGTTGGAGAATAACTCACCTCTACCACTGAGGACAGGACAGGCTCATCATGGATGGATGGGGTTGGAGAATAGCTCACCTCTACCACTGAGGACAGGACAGGCTCATCATGGATGGATGGGGTTGGGGAATAACTCACCTCTACCACTGAGGACAGGACAGGCTCATCATGGATGGATGGGGTTGGAGAATAGCTCACCTCTACCACTGAGGACAGGACAGGCTCATCATGGATGGATGGGGTTGGAGAATAGCTCACCTCTACCACTGAGGACAGGACAGGCTCGTCATGGATGGGGTTGGAGAATAGCTCACCTCTACCACTGAGGACAGGACAGGAGTTGACTGGGAAGACAACAAAAACAAGAACACAACACAGTTAGACAAAAGAGCTCAGAATGAGTTAGTCCAAGCAAGGATTAAAATCACATTAATGTGTAATAATGTGATTGTGTTTGTGTACTGTATGACATTGACTCTACAGAGAACATTGACAGAGCTTCTCACAGTGCTTGGAGAGGAAACATTCAATGTGCCAGTGGATGAGCGGGCACATGAGACACGGCTTCAGTTCATGTCAGGAGAGAGTTGGCCCTGGTAGTGGAGTGGTCATCCCCTCTTAATCAGGGAACAGGAGGGGACTAGGCTGTAAATACAAAATAGCAGATACCTTCAATTACAGCAGCAGTGCCATCGTAGGTTTGGGCAACATGTTTTAAACTCCGACATCTCAGAAATCACAGTCAGCAACGTGTTTTAAACTCCGACATCTCAGAAATCACAGAGTCAAACACGTGTTTTAAACTCCGACATCTCAGAAATCACAGAGTCAAACACGTGTTTTAAACTCCGACATCTCAGAAATCACAGAGTCAAACACGTGTTTTAAACTCCGACATCTCAGAAATCACAGTCAAACACGTGTTTTAAACTCCGACATCTCAGAAATCACAGAGTCAAACACGTGTTTTAAACTCCGACATCTCAGAAATCACAGAGTCAACAATGTGTTTTAAACTCCGACATCTCAGAAATCACAGAGTCAACAACGTGTTTTAAACTCCGACATCTCAGAAATCACAGAGTCAACAACGTGTTTTAAACTCCGACATCTCAGAAATCACAGAGTCAACAACGTGTTTTAAACTCCGACATCTCAGAAATCACAGAGTCAACAACGTGTTTTAAACTCCGACATCTCAGAAATCACAGAGTCAAACACAGACTTCCCTCTACCCTCTACTCAAGTTAGCAGGGCGAATTGAAATAAATAGCACTAAATCGACACAAAAATAACGTTTTATAAACGTTTTATAAACTTTATTTATAAACAAGAAAACATCTCTCTCCTGTAGTTTGAAGAAACTAATTTGACTTGAATAATATGCTCAACTATCTCAATCTATCCAACAATGTCACCAACTCACCAAGCTTCTAAATCACACATGCATAGTACTAGGTTCATTCCCCGATCCTTTGATTGGATGGACAACATGTCAGTTCATACTGCAAAAGCTTTGAATGTTCCGGAGGAGGTCCTTCGGAAATCGTCATAATTACCAAGTGGAAGGGAGTGAGGAGCACGAGCCTCGTAGGGTTTGTGTTAAAGTCAGTGTAGCCAGATGAGGATGGAAGCTAGCTGTCCTCCGGCTACACCATGGTGCTCCCCTAGAGGGTGCTGTTGAGACTACTGTAGACCTTCATTGCAAAGCAGTGTGTTTTAATCTGTCACGTGTGCTCCCTAGGTCACCAGGCTGCTGATTATTGCGCACACCTGTCACCGTCGTCACGAGCATCAGCGCCTCATGACACTCACCTGGACTCCATCACCTCCTTGATTACCTGTCCAGTTTATGTCCCTCCCTTTGGTTCCTTCCCCAGGTGTTAGTGTTTCTTGTCAAGCCTGAGGAAAAGGTCACAATCTAAATATCAGAACATTTGGTTATAGCCCTGATGCAGATGTAAAAACGTCTGTTGATATTTGCATTGTAAAAGTCGTTTCATATACAGGTTGGATAATCAGTTGCCAGGGAGACAGTGTGTATAGTATAGGGACACTGTCATACCGAAGTTGAGTAGTAGTTAGGGCGTCAGGGAAGGGGGTGGGGATGAAGTGTGTGTGTGTGTGTGTGTGTGTGTGTGTGTGTGTGTGTGTGTGTGTGTGTGTGTGTGTGTGTGTGTGTGTGTGTGTGTGTGTGTGTGTGTGTGTGTGTGTGTGTGTGTGTGTGTGTGTGTGTGTGTGTGGGGTGTGGAAGGATCCTGTATTCTAGAATGACTGAAAGCTCTCTGTATACTGTAACCTGAACCGTCTCTGGTCGCCAGGTCTCTGCTGTCACACAGGGGTCGCTGGCCGTAACAGAGTCAGGACACGGAGGTCTCTGCTGTCACACAGGGGTCGCTGGCCGTAACAGAGTCAGGACACGGAGGTCTCTGCTGTCACACAGGGGTCGCTGGCCGTAACAGAGTCAGGACACGGAGGTCTCTGCTGTCACACAGGGGTCGCTGGCCGTAACAGAGTCAGGACACGAAGGTCTCTGCTGTCACACAGGGGTCGCTGGCCGTAACAGAGTCAGGACACGAAGGTCTCTGCTGTCAAACAGGGGTCGCTGGCCGTAACAGAGTCAGGACACGGAGGTCTCTGCTGTCACACAGGGGTCGCTGGCCGTAACAGAGTCAGGACACGGAGGTCACACAGGGGTCGCTGGCCGTAACAGAGTCAGGACACGGAGGTCTCTGCTGTCACACAGGGGTCGCTGGCCGTAACAGAGTCAGGACACGGAGGTCTCTGCTGTCACACAGGGGTCGCTGGCCGTAACAGAGTCAGGACACGGAGGTCTCTGCTGTCACACAGGGGTCGCTGGCCGTAACAGAGTCAGGACACGGAGGTCTCTGCTGTCACACAGGGGTCGCTGGCCGTAACAGAGTCAGGACACGGAGGTCTCTGCTGTCACACAGGGGTCGCTGGCCGTAACAGAGTCAGGACACGGAGGTCTCTGCTGTCACACAGGGGTCGCTGGCCGTAACAGAGTCAGGACACGGAGGTCTCTGCTGTCACACAGGGGTCGCTGGCCGTAACAGAGTCAGGACACGGAGGTCTCTGCTGTCACACAGGGGTCGCTGGCCGTAACAGAGTCAGGACACGGAGGTCTCTGCTGTCACACAGGGTTCGCTGGCCTTAACAGAGTCAGGACACGGAGGTCTCTGCTGTCACACAGGGGTCGCTGGCCGTAACAGAGTCAGGACACGGAGGTCTCTGCTGTCACACAGGGGTCGCTGGCCGTAACAGAGTCAGGACACGGAGGTCTCTGCTGTCACACAGGGGTCGCTGGCCTGAACAGAGTCAGGACACGAAGGTCTCTGCTGTCACACAGGGGTCGCTGGCCGTAACAGAGTCAGGACACGGAGGTCTCTGCTGTCACACAGGGGTCGCTGGCCTTAACAGAGTCAGGACACGGAGGTCTCTGCTGTCACACAGGGGTCGCTGGCCGTAACAGAGTCAGGACACGGAGGTCTCTGCTGTCACACAGGGGTCGCTGGCCGTAACAGAGTCAGGACACGGAGGTCTCTGCTGTCACACAGGGGTCGCTGGCCGTAACAGAGTCAGGACACGGAGGTCTCTGCTGTCACACAGGGGTCGCTGGCCGTAACAGAGTCAGGACACGGAGGTCTCTGCTGTCACACAGGGGTCGCTGGCCGTAACAGAGTCAGGACACGGAGGTCTCTGCTGTCACACAGGGGTCGCTGGCCTTAACAGAGTCAGGACACGGAGGTCTCTGCTGTCACACAGGGGTCGCTGGCCTTAACAGAGTCAGGACACGGAGGTCTCTGCTGTCACACAGGGGTCGCTGGCCTTAACAGAGTCAGGACACGGAGGTCTCTGCTGTCACACAGGGGTCGCTGGCCTTAACAGAGTCAGGACACGGAGGTCTCTGCTGTCACACAGGGGTCGCTGGCCGTAACAGAGTCAGGACACGGAGGTCTCTGCTGTCACACAGGGGTCGCTGGCCTTAACAGAGTCAGGACACGGAGGTCTCTGCTGTCACACAGGGTTCGCTGGCCTTAACAGAGTCAGGACACGGAGGTCTCTGCTGTCACACAGGGGTCGCTGGCCTTAACAGAGTCAGGACACGGAGGTCTCTGCTGTCACACAGGGGTCGCTGGCCTTAACAGAGTCAGGACACGGAGGTCTCTGCTGTCACACAGGGGTCGCTGGCCTGAACAGAATCAGGACACGGAGGTCTCTGCTGTCACACAGGGGTCGCTGGCCATAACAGAGTCAGGACACGGAGGTCACACAGGGGTCGCTGGGCGTAACAGAGTCAGGACACGGGGCCATTGTGTGTCCATCACCGGATACAGGCAAGCGCACCTCAGATCAGGTATCCTGTTATTCAACACCCACACAAGCACGAACACACACACACACACACACACACACACACACACACACACATACATACATACATACATACATACATACATACATACATACATACATACATACATACATACATACATACATACATACATACATACACACATACACACACACACACACACACAAATGGAAAGACACACACTCTCTCACACACTCACATGCACACATCCAGGACCTCTATACCAGGCGGAATCAGTGGAAGGCCCAAAACATGTTCAAAAACTCCAGCCACCCGAGCTACAGACTGTTCTCTCTGCTACCACATGGCCTGCGGTGCTGTTCTCTCTGCTACCACATGGCCTACGGTACTGTTCTCTCTGGCCTGCGGTACTGTTCTCTCTGGCCTGCGGTACTGTTCTCTCTGGCCTGCGGTACTGTTCTCTCTGCTACCACATGGCCTGCGGTGCTGTTCTCTCTGCTACCACATGGCCTACGGTACTGTTCTCTCTGGCCTGCGGTACTGTTCTCTCTGGCCTGCGGTACCAGAGCACCAAGTCTGGAACCGGCAATATCTATTCAGATGACAACCCGGATTATCTATCCTTTACCCCTACCTACAGTATACTGCTGTTACTGTCTATGATCTATCCTTTACCCCTACCTACAGTATACTGCTGTTACTGTCTATTATCTATCCTTTACCCCTACCTACAGTATACTGCTTTTACTGTCTATTATCTATCCTTTACCCCTACCTACAGTATACTGCTGTTACTGTCTATTATCTATCCTTTACCCCTACCTACAGTATACTGCTGTTACTGTCTATTATCTATCCTTTATCCCTACCTACAGTATACTGCTGTTACTGTCTATGATCTATCCTGTTGTCTAGTCACTTTACCCCTACCTACAGTATACTGCTGTTACTGTCTATTATCTATCCTTTACCCCTACCTACAGTATACTGCTGTTACTGTCTATTATCTATCCTTTACCCCTACCTACAGTATACTGCTGTTACTGTCTATTATCTATCCTTTACCCCTACCTACAGTATACTGCTGTTACTGTCTATTATATATCCTTTACCCCTACCTACAGTATACTGCTGTTACTGTCTATTATCTATCCTGTTGTCTAGTCACTTTACCTCTACCTATATGTACATAGCTACCTCAATTACCTTGTACCCCTGCACATCGACTCAGTACTGGTATTTCCTGTATATAACCATGTTATTACCTGGTACTTCCTGTATATAGCCATGTTATTACCTGATACTTCCTGTATATAGCCATGTAATTACCTGGTACTTCCTGTATATAGCCATGTTATTACCTTGTACTTCCTGTATATAGCCATGGTATTACCTGGCACTTCCTGTATATAGCCATGTTATTACCTGGTACTTCCTGTATATAGCCATGTTATTACCTGGTACTTCCTGTTTATAGCCATATTATTACATTGTACTCTTTGTATATAGCCATGTTATTACCTGCTACTTCCTGTATATAGCCATGTTATTACCTGATACTTCCTGTATATAGCCATGTTATTACCTGGCACTTCTTGTATATAGCCATGTAATTACCGGGTACTTCCTGTATATAGCCATGTTAATACCTGGTACGTCTTGTATATAGCCATGTTATTACCTGGTACTTCCTGTATATAGCCATGTTATTACATGGTACTTCCTGTATATAGCCATGTTATTACCTGGTACTTCCTGTATATAGCCATGTTATTACCTTGTACTTCGTGTATATAGCCATGTTATTACCTTGTACTTCCTGTATATAGCCATGTTATTACCTGGTACTTCTTGTATATAGCCATGTTATTACCTGGTACTTCCTGTATATAGCCATGTTATTACATGGTACTTCCTGTATATAGCCATGTTATTATCTGGTTCTTCCTGTATATAGCCATATTATTACCTGGTATTTCCTGTATATAGCCATGTTATTACATGGTACTTCCTGTATATAGCCATGTTATTACCTGGTATTTCCTGTATATGGCCATGTTATTACCTGGTATTTCCTGTATATAGCCATGTTATTACCTGGTATTTCCTGTATATGGCCATGTTATTATCTGGTATTTCCTGTATATAGCCATGTTATTATTACTTGTTATTCATTATACACCATGTATTTATTCCTTGTTACTATTTACATTTAAAAAAAAATCTTTAATCTTACTCTGCATTGTTGTAAAATAACCCTTCAGTAAACATTTCACTGTTAGTCTTCATCTGTTGTATAGGAATCATGTGACCAATAACATTAGCTTGATTTGACACACACAACAAAAACTGCCAGAGGCAGTCGACTCATTAACTGGCCTGGTCAGGAGGGTTGACCGTTACGTAACCTTGAAACACAGTGTGTGTGTGTGTGTGTGTGTGTGTGTGTGTGTGTGTGTGTGTGTGTGTGTGTGTGTGTGTGTGTGTGTGTGTGTGTGTGTGTGTGTGTGTGTGTGTGTGTGTGTGTGTGTGTGTGTGTGCTTGGTAGCTCTGGGAGCAGTGTTGTTTCATCAGCTGATCAACTGGTGGACTTGGAGCCAGTGGGAAGATACAGTCAACTAGATGATATCCTACATATGATTATATCACCACCACATCACCTCTTCTCTCTCTCTCCTCCTTCCTTTCTCCTGCCCCCCTCCTCTCTCTCTGTCTCTCTGTCTCTCTTTATCTCTCTCTCCTGCCCCTCTCTCTCTCTCTCTCTCTCTCTCTCTCTCTCTCTCTCTCTCTCTCTCTCTCTCTCTCTCTCTCTCTCCCTTTCTCTCCCTTTCTCTCCCTTTCTCCCTGCCCCCTCCTCTCTCTCCCCCTCCCTGTCTCCCTGCCCCTCTCCTCTCTGTCTATTTTTCAACTTAAGGGCTTTTTTTGGCATGGGAAACATATGCTTACATTGCCAAAGCAAGTGAAATAGATAATAAACAAAAGTTCCAAAACAATAAAAAATGAACAGTTAACATTACACTCACAAAAGTTCCAAAAGAATAAAGAAATGTGAAATGTAATATTATGTCTATGTACAGTAACGATGTGCAAATAGTTAAAGTGCAAAAAGGAAAATAAATAAATACAAATATGGGTATTTACAATAGTGTTTGTTCTTCACTGGTTGCCCTTTTCTTGTGTCAACAGGTCACACATCTTAATGCTGTGATGGCACACTGTTGTATTTCACCCAATATTTATTGGAGTTTATCAAAATTGGATTTGTTTTCGAATTCTTTGTGGATCTGTCTAATCTGAGGGAAATATGTGTCTCTAATATGGTCATACATTTGTCAGGAGGTTAGGAAGTGCAGCTCAGTTTCCACCTCATTTTGTAGGCAGTGTACACATAGCCTGTCTTCTCTTGAGAGCCAGGTCTGCCTACGGCGGCCTTTCTCAATAGCAAGGCTATGCTCACCCAGTTTGTACATAGTCAAAGCTTTCCTTAAGTTTGGGTCAGTCACAGTGGTCAGTTATTCTTTCCAGTGTGTCAAGTAATTATATTTTTATTGTCTCATGATTTGGTTGGGTCTGATTGTGTAGTTGTCCTGGGGCTATGTGGGGTGTGTTTGTGAACAGAGCCCCAGGACCAGCATGCTTAGGGAGCTCTTCTCCAGGATAATCTGGCTGTAGGTGATGGCTTTGTTATGGAAGGTTTGGGAATCGCTTCCTTTTAGGTACAATTTCTCTCTCTCTCTCTCTCTCTCTCTCACACTTTCTCTCCGTCTCTCTAATTAAGATAAGGCTGTCTGTTATTGAGGAAGGAGTCCGTCTCTGGTTTAAAGGAAGCACAGAGAGCTTTACCATGTTACCATTATCTACAATTAGATCAGAGAGAAACAACATTGATTTAATGACTGCAATGACAGAACGTCTCTCTCTCTCTCTCTATTTCTCTCTCTTTCTGTCTCTCTCTCTCTCTTTCTCTCTCTTTCTCTCTCTCTGTTTCTCCCTTTCTCTGGTCTCTCTCGCTCTATTTCTCTCTCTTTCTCTCTCTCTGTTTCTCCCTTTCTCTGGTCTCTCTCTCTCTCTTTCTCTCTCTTTCTCTCTCTCTCTGTTTCTCCCTTTCTCTGGTCTCTCTCTCTCTCAATTCAACTCAAAGGGGCTTTATTGGCATGGGAAATGTGTTTTAAATTGCGACAGCAAGTAAAATGAACAATAACTTAAAGTGAGAAGACACAAAACAACATCAACAAAAAACTATTTGAATGAAACAGTAAATATTGCACTGAAAAAGGTTTCCAAAAGATAAAGACATTTCAGGTGTTATATTATCAGCTGTGTACAGTTGTTTCAGCAATGTGCCAATAGTTGTAGTTGGAATAGAAGGGGAAGTCAAACAGGTAAATATTGGTGGTGTTTACAATGTTGTTTGTTTTCCACTGGTTGCAGTTCTGGCAGTATTCACTATGGTCTCAATTCTGTTCTGCCTGCATTGTTTGGGGTTTTGCGTTGTACACAAAGTATATTTTTGCAGAATTCTGCATGCAGAGTCTCAATCGAGTGTCCAGAGAGAGAGAGGAGGGGCAGGGAGGAAGGGAGATTCTATAACGGTTGAAGTATTTTTAGCCAGATCCTAATTGGGATGTTGAATTTTATGTTCCTTTTGATGGCATAGAAAGCCCTTTTTGCCTTCTCTCTCAATTTGTTCACAGACTTGTGAAAATTACCTGTGGTGTTGATATTTAGGCTGAGGTACTGTATGTATAGTTTTTTGTGTGCTCTAGGGCAACGTCTGGATAGAATTTATATTTGTTGTCCTGGCTACTGGACCTTTTTTGCAACACCTTTATTTCTGTTTTACTGAGATTCACTGTCAGGGCCCAAGTCTGACAGAATCTGTGCAAAATATCTAGGTGCTGCTTCTCCTTGGTTGGGGACAGAAGCACCAGATTATCTGTAAACAGTAGACACTTCATTTCTGAGTCCAGTAGGGTGAGGCCGGGTGCTGCAGACTGTTCTAGTGCCCTCGCCAATTTATTAATTTATATGTTGAAGAGGGGGGGTTAAGATGCCAGAGCTAAGGATGATGTTAAAGAGTTTTAGTATAGCCAATTGGGATTTGTTGTCTGTATGTTGGATTTGCATGGGTCTTGGTGTATTTCTGAACTGTTTTAGTGTAACACCATAGTGAAGGAGTAGGCTGAGGTTGGCTCTCTGTGTTGTTGGTTGGATTGGTTCCTCAATTCCTTTCTTAGGGTTTTGCATTATTTGTCAAACCATTTGTCATTGTTATTAATGTTCTTACGTTGTCTGCTTGAAATGTTTCCATTAGATGGGGAAGCTGAATGGTCCATTACTGCCTTCACTATTGCAGTGAAACATGTTGTCCAGGAAGTTGTCTCAGAGGGATCTGTTGTTGCACAACAGTTTTTTGGTAGGTTTCTACACTACTTTCCTGCCATCTCAAATCAAATCAAATTGTATTAGTCACATGCACCGAATACAACAGATATAGACCTTACAGTGAAATGTTTACTTACAAGCCCCTAACCGACAGCGCAGTATCAAAAAATACTGATAAGAATAAGAGATAAAAGTAACAAGTAATTAAAGAGGAGCAGTAAAATATAACAATATATACAGGGGGGTGGGGCTATATACAGGGTGTTACGGTACAGAGTCAATGTGGAGGCTATATACAGGGTATTACGGTACAGAGTCAATGTGGAGGCTATATACAGGGTATTACAATACAGAGTCAATGTGGAGGCTATATACAGGGGGGTGCCGGTACAGAGTCAATGTGGAGGCCATATACAGGGGGTACCGGTACAGAGTCAATGTGGAGGCTATATACAGGGTGTTACGGTACAGAGTCAATGTGGAGGCTATATACAGGGGGTACCGGTACAGAGTCAATGTGGAGACTATATACAGGGGGGTGCCGGTACAGAGTCAATGTGGAGGCTATATAAAGGGGGGTGTCGGTACAGAGTCAATGTGGAGGCTATATAAAGGGGGGTGCCGGTACAGAGTCAATGTGGAGGCTATATAAAGGGGGGTGTCGGTACAAAGTCAATGTGGAGGCTATATAAAGGGGGGTGCCGGTACAGAGTCAATGTGGAGGCTATATAAAGGGGGGTGTCGGTACAGAGTCAATGTGGAGGCTATATACAGGGGGGTGCCGGTACAGAGTCAATGTGGAGGCTATATAAAGGGGGGTGTCGGTACAGAGTCAATGTGGAGGCTATATACAGGGGGGTGCAGGTACAGAGTCAATGTGGAGGCTATATAAAGGGGGGTGTCGGTACAGAGTCAATGTGCCGGGGCACCGGTTAGTTGAGGTAGCATGTACATGTAGGTAGAGTTAATTAAAATGACTATGCATAGATGACAACAGAGAGTGGCAGTGGTGTGGGGAGGGGCAATGCAAATAGTCTGTGTAGCCATTTGACTAAATGTTCAGGAGTCCTATGGCTTGGGGGTAAAAGCTGTTTAGAAGCCTCTTGGACCTAGACTTGGCGCTCCGGTACCGCTTGCCGTGCGGTAGCAGAGAGAACAGTCCATGATTAGGGTGGCTGGAGTCTTTGACCATTTTTAGGGCTTTCCTCTGACACCACCTGGTGTAGAGGTCCTGGATGGCAGGAAGCTTGGCCCCAGTGATGTACTGGGCTTTTCGCATTACCCTCTAGCGCCTTGCGGTCGGAGGCCGAGCAATTGCCAAACCAGGCAGTGGCGCAACCAGTCAGGATGCTCTTGATGGTGCAGCTGTAAAACCTTTTGAGGATCTGAGGCCCCATGCCAAATATTTTCAGTCTCCTGAGGGGGAATAGATTTTGTTGTGCCCGCTTCACGACTGTCATGGTGTGCTTGGATCATGTTAGTTTGTTGGTGATGTGGACACCAAGGAACTTGAAGCTCTCAACCTGCTCCACTGCAGCCCCGTCGATGAGAATGGGGGCGTGCTCGGTCCTCTTTTTCCTGTAGTCCACAATCATCTCCTTTGTCTTGATCACGTTGAGGGAGAGGTTGTTGTCCTGGCACCACACGGCCAGGTCTCTGACCTCCTCCCTATAGGCTCTCTCGTTGTTGTCGGTGATCAGGCCTACCACTGTTGTGTCATCGGCAAACTTGATGATGGTGTTGGAGTCGTGCCTGGCCGTGCAGTCATGTACAGAAGGGGACTGAGAACGCACCCCTGAGGGGCTCCTGTGTTGAGGATCAGCGTGGCGGATGTTTTGTTACCTACCCTTACCACCTGGGTGTCGGCCCGTCAGGAAGTCCAGGATCCAGTTGCAGAGGGAGGTGTTTAGTCCCAGGGTCCTTAGCTTATTGAATGAGCTTTGTGAGCACTATGGTGTTGAACGCTGAGCTGTAGTCAATGAATAGCATTTTCACATAGGTGTTCCTTTTGTCCAGGTGGGAAGGTCAATGTGGAGTGCAATAGAGACAGCATCATCTGTGGATCTGTTGGGGCGGTATGCAAATTGGAGTGGGTCTAGGGTTTCTGGGATGATGGGGTGATGGTGTTGATGTGAGCCATGACCAGCCTTTCAAAGCACTTCATGGCTACAGATGGGAGTGCTGCAGGTCGGTAGTCATTTAGGCAGGTTACCTTAGTGTTCTTGGGCACAGAGGCCAATGTGGTCTGCTTAAAACATGTTGGTATTACAGACTCGGACAGGGAGAGGTTGAAAATGTCAGTGAAGACACTTGCTAGTTGGTCAGCGCATGCTCGGAGTACACGTCCTGGTAATCCGTCTGGCCCTGTGGCCTTGTGAATGTTGACCTGTCTAAAGGTCTTACTCATATTGGCTGCGGAGAGCGTGATCACACAGTCTTCCGGTACAACTGGTGCTCTCATGCATGTTTCAGTGTTATTTGCTTCGAAGCGACGATAGAAGTAGTTTAGCTCATCCGGTAGGCTCGTGTCACTGGGCAGCTCTCGGCTGTGCTTTCCTTTGTAGTCTGTAATGGTTTGCAGGCCCTGCCACATCCGACGAGTGTCAGAGTCGGTGTAGTACGACTCGGTCTTAGTCCTGTATAGAGCTTTGCCTGTTTGATGGTTCGTCGGAGGGCGGGATTTCTTATAAGCTTCCGGGTTAGAGTCCCACTCCTTGAAAGCGGCATCTCTAGCCTTTAGCTCAGTGCATATGCTGCCTGTAATCCATGGCTTCTGGTTGGGGTATGTACGTACGGTCACTGTGGGGACGACGTCATCAATGCACTTATTGATGAAGCCAATGACAGATGTGGTGTACTCCTCAATGCCATTGGAGGAATCCCAGAACGTATTCCAGTCTGTGCTAGCAAACAGTCCTGTATCTTAGCATCTGCTTCGTCTGACCACTTTTTTTTATTGGTCTAGTCACTGGTGCTTCCTGCTTTCATTTTTGCTTGTAAACTGGAATCAGGAGGATGGAATTATGTATGCGTCTCTGTGTGTGGAGTATAGGTGGTCCAGAGTTATTTTTCCTCTGGTTGTACATTTAACATGCTGATAGAAATTTGGTAAACTGATTTAAGTTTCCCTGTATTGAAGTCCCCAGCTACTAGGAGCGTCGCCTCTGGGTGCGCGTTTTCTTGTTTGCTTATGGCGGAATACATCTCATTCAATGCTGTCTTAGTGCCAGCCTCTGACTATGGTGGTATGTAAACAGCTACAAAGAATACAGATGAAAACTCTCTCGGTAGGTAGTGTGGTCTACAGCTTATCATGAGAAACTCTACCTCAGGCGAGCATAGCTTGAGACTTCCTTAGATATCGTGCACCAGATGTTGTTTACAAAAATACATAGTCTGCCACCCCTTGTCTTACCAGACGCCGCTGTTCTATCCTGCCGGTACATCATGTAACCAGCCAGCTTTATGTTGATATTGTCGTCGTTCAGCCACGACTCCGTGAAGCATAAGATGTAGCAGTTTTTAATGTCCCGTTGGTAGTTTAATCTTCCCCTTAACTCGTCCATTTTATTGTCCAAAGATTGCATGTTTGCTAGCAGAATTGAGGGAAGTGGGGGTTTATTCGATCGCCTCCGACTTCTCAGAAGGCAGACCGATCTCCGGCCTCTCTTTCTCTGTATCCTCTTCACGTAGATCACTGGGGTCGGGGCCTGTTCCCGAGGGAGCCGTATATCCCCCGCCTCGGGCTCGTCAGAGTCGTGAAAGAAGAAAAAGGATTCTGCTAGTCCGTGGTGAGTAATCACAGTCCTGTCTAGAAGTTATTTTCGGTCATAAGAGATGGTAGAGGCAACATTATATACAAAATGAGTAAAAAAAATAAGTTACAAACAACGCAGATATACGAACAAAAACACAATCGGTTGGGGACTGAACGTCTGCCTTCTGCTCCGGCGCCATCTTACATTTATAGCATTTCTTAATAGTATGCAGTTTGTGGCCCATTTTTACACAGACTCCAAATCAGGGGGAGAAAAAATATATTTGTTCAAAGAGAACTCTTTCATGCCGTCCCTAGGAGGGGTGCGTCACTTGAGTGGCTTGAGTCACTGACGTGATCTTCCTGTCTGGGTTGGCGCCCCCCCTTGGGTTGTGCCGTGGCAGAGATCTTTGTGGGCTATACTCGGCCCTATGTCTCTATGTCTCAGGATGGTAAGTTGGTGGTTGAAGATGTCCCTCTAGTGGTGTGGGGGCTGTGCTTTGGCAAAGTGGGTGGGGTTATATCCTTCCTGTTTGGCCCTGTCCAGGGGTATCATCGGATGGGGCCACAGTGTCTCCTGACCCCTCCTGTCTCAGCCTCCAGTATTTATGCTGCAGTAGTTTATGTGTCGGGGGGCTAGGGTCAGTTTGTTATATCTGGAGTACTTCTCCTGTCTAATCCGGTGTCCTGTGTGAATTTAAGTATGCTCTCTCTAATTCTCGCTTTCTCTCTTTCTTTCTCTCTCTCGGAGGACCTGAGCCCTAGGACCCCTGACTCCTTGCTGTCCCCAGTCCACCTGGCCGGGCTGCTGCTCCAGTTTCAACTGTTCTGCCTGCGGCTATGGAACCCTGACCTGTTCACCGGACGTGCTACCTGTCCCAGACCTGCTGTTTTCAACTCTCTAGAGACCGCAGGAGCGGTAGAGATACTCTTAATGATCGGCTATGAAAAGCCAACTGACATTTACTCCTGAGGTGCTGACTTGCTGCACCCTTGACAACTACTGTGATTATTATTATTTGACCATGCTGGTCATTTATGAACATTTGAACATCTTGGCCATGTTCTGTTATAATCTCCACCCGGCACAGCCAGAAGAGGACTGGCCACCCCTCATAGCCTGGTTCCTCTCTAGATTTCTTCCTAGGTTTGGGCATTTCTAGGGAGTTTTTCCTAGCCACCGTGCTTCTACACCTGCATTGCTTGTTGTTTGGGGTTTTAGGCTGGGTTTCTGTACAGCACTTTGAGATATCAGCTGATGTAAGAAGGGCTATATAAATCAATTTGATTTGATTTGATCATAGTTGTTACGCTGGGAAGTAGATGTTCATTCTTCCTTAATGATTCTCCACAGAACAAAGGGCCAGGATGTCATTTATAACCCAACCCTAGCCTGTGGTTGACGAATTAGAATTCCTTGCAGTAAAACTGGGCCAATGACCAAATAACAAGTATCCCATTTCATGCTCAATATATAGACAATTCGGACCAATGAGAACTTGCCACATGTAGCTATGACTCCCGGACTGACATTCCTCCCGTGTCTCTGACGCATTAATCGTTAATTCCCTGTTACAGAGAAACAACTATTTCCATTAATAGTTAATTCCCAACTTGACCTTTAGTCGTCTGCTTTGTGTATTTATCTTAATTTAAAAGATACACTATATTTAATTAATATTTACTATATACACTATATACACAATAAACACTGAGAATGTCGTGTTCTTGTCCAGTTCTGGCATTTAGGTCCTTACAGACTAGTACTTGTCCCTGGGCCTGGAAATGATCTCCCCCTCTAGGATGGACTTGTCGTCATTAAAGTATGTGGATTCTAGTGGGGAGATATACAGTGCATTCGTGAAGTGTTCAGACCCCCTTCCCTTTTACACATTCTGTTAGGTTACAGCCTTATTCTAAAATGGATAAAAATAAAACAATTCTTCCTCAATCTACACACAACACAACATAATGACAAGGCGAAAACAGGTTTTTAGAATTATTTTGCAAGTTTTATAAAAAATAAACAGATATACCTTATTTACATAAGTATTCAGACCCTTTCCGATGTGACTCGAATTTGAGCCCAGGTGCATCCTGTTTCCATTGATCATCCTTGAGATGTTTCTAGAATTTTATTGGAGTCCACCTGTGGTAAATTAAATTGATTAGACATGATTTGGAAAGGCACACACCTGTCTATATAAGGTCCCACAGTTGACAGTTCATGTCAGAGCAAAAACCAAGCCATGAGGTCAAAGAAATTGTCCATAGAGCTCCGAGATAGGATTGTGTCAAGGTACAGATCTGGGGAAGGGTACCAAAAAATGTCTGCAGCATTGAAGGTTCCCAAGAACACAGTGGAACCACCAAAACTCTTCCTAGAGCTGTCCGCCCGACCAAACTGAGCAATCGGGGGATAAGGGCCTTGGTCAGGGAGGTGACCAAGAACCTGATGGTCACTCTGACAGAGCTCCAGAGTTCCTCTGTGGAGTTGGGAGAACCTTCCAGAAGGACAACCATCTCTGTAGCACTCCACCAATCAGGCCTTTATGGTAGAGTGGCCAGATGCAAGCCACTCCTCAGTAAAAGGCACATGACAGCCCACTTGGAGTTTGCCAAAAGACACCTAAAGACTCTCAGACCATGTGAAACAAGATTCTCTGGTCTGATGAAACCAAGATTGAACTCTTTGGCCTGAATGGCATGCATCACGTCTGGAGGAAACCTGGCACCATCCCTACGGTGAAGCATGGTGGTGGCAGCATCATGCTGTGGGGATGTTTTTTAGTGGCAGGGACTGGGAGACTAGAACGGAGTAAAGTACAGAGAGATCCTTGATGAAAACCTGCTCCAGAGCACGTTTGTCCTCTCGAGGACAAATAAAGTTATATTCTATTCTATGCGTTGTTTAAATAAATACACATATAAATACAGCCCTTTATTTACTTTGGTGTTTGTTCTCAGACACTCTCTCTGTCTCTGTCTCTCTCTCTGTCTCTGTCTCTCTCTCTCTGTCTCTCTCTGCCTGTCTCTCTGTCTCTCTCTCTGTCTCTCTCTCTCTCTGTCTCTCTCTGCCTGTCTCTCTGTCTCTGTCTCTCTCTCTGTCTCTCTCTCTGTCTCTGTCTCTCTCTCTGTCTCTGTCTCTCTCTCTGTCTCTCTCTCTCTCTCTCTCTCTGTCTCTCTGTCTCTGTCTCTGTCTCTGTCTCTGTCTCTGTCTCTCTCTCTGTCTCTGTCTCTCTCTCTGTCTCTGTCTCTCTCTCTGTCTCTCTCTCTCTCTGTCTCTCTCTGCCTGTCTCTGCCTGTCTCTCTGTCTCTGTCTCTCTGTCTCTCTGTCTCTCTCTGTCTCTGTCTCTGTCTCTCTCTCTGTCTCTCTCTCTCTCTGTCTCTGTCTCTCTCTGCCTGTCTCTTTCTGAGGGTGTAGCAGCAGTGGAGGGAACAGAAGCTATATAATGCAGGGTAACACATGCTCAGAATCTAAGGTTGTTTAGCTATTGGGAAGAGGAGTCCTGCGATAAGGCTGTCATTGTCTATTCCAATGAACCAAATCCAAGGTGACGATTATTCATCAGCTCCATGGCGATTATTCATTCTCTCATTGGGGAACAATAAACCACAATATATTATAAAGACAATATATTATAAAGATAACTCACTGTCATTTAATAGAGGAAGTGTGAGGGGAAATAGGGTGGATGGTTAAACAGGCCAACCACAGTCAAGTACCATGGGGACAGATACGGGATGTGACATCACAAAACTGAAACCCAGCACTCATTTCCTCTGACTAGGGAAGAGGTGTGGTTTGTGTGTGTGTGTATGGTTGTGTGTGTGTGTGTGTGTGTGTGTGTGTGTGTGTGTGTGTGTGTGTGTGTGTGTGTGTGTGTGTGTGTGTGTGTGTGTGTGTGTGTAAACATTGTGTTATTGAGATTACAGGCAGAGATCTGAAGAACAAAGAGACTTGGGGGTCATCATCAAGGTTACTTTGACCAGAACCAGAACAGCAATCATGAAGACACTCACACACAGAGGACGCAGTGACACCCACATACACCCACACCCAATTAGGAGTGCACACACACACACACACACACACACACACACACACACACACGATCATCATCTGTGTAGGTGTGCCTGCCTGAGAGAGAGAGAGAGAGAGAGAGAGAGAGAGAGAGAGAGAGAGAGAGAGAGAGAGAGAGAGAGAGAGAGAGAGAGAGAGAGAGAGAGAGAGAGAGAGAGAGAGAGAGAGAGAGAGACTCTGCATGCAGAATTCTGCAAAAATATCCTCAGTGTACAACGTAAAACATCAAATAATGCACGCAGAGCAGAATTAGGCAGATACACGCTAATTATCAAAATCCAGAAAAAGAGCCGTTAAATTCTACAACCACCTAAAAGGAAGCGATTCTCAAACTTTCCATAACAAAGCCATCACCTACAGAGAGATGAACCTGGAGAATAGTCCCCTAAGCAAGCTGGTCCTGGGGCTCTGTTCACAAACACAAACCCCACAGAGCCCCAGGACAGCAACACAATTAGACCCAACCAAATCATGAGAAAACAAAAAGATAATTACTTGACACATTGGAAAGAATTCACAAAAAAACAGAGCAAACTAGAATGCTATTTGGCCCTAAACAGAGAGTACACAGTGGCAGAATACCTCATCACTGTGACTGACCCAAACTTAAGGAAAGCTTTGACTATGTACAGACTCAGTGAGCAAAGCCTTGCTATTGAGAAAGGCCGCCGTAGGCAAACCTGGCTCTTAAGAGAAGACAGGCTATGTGCACACTGCCCACAAAATGAGGTGGAAACTGAGCTGCACTTCCTAACCTCCTGCCCAATGTAACACCGTATTAGAGAGACATATTTCCCTCAGATTACACAGATCCACAAAGAATTTGAAAAACCCAATTTGGATAAACTCCCATATCTACTGGGTGAAATACCACAGTGTGACATCACAGCAGCAAGATGTGTGACCTGTTGCCACAAGAAAAGGGCAACCAGTGAAAAACAAACACCAATGTAAATACAACCCGTATTTATGTTTATTTTTCCTTTTGCACTTTAGTTATTTGCACATTGTTACAACACTGTATATAGACATAATATGACATTTGAAATGTCTCTATTGTTTTTGAACTTCTGTGAGTGTAATGTTTACTGTTAATTTGTATTGTTTATTTCACTTTAGTTTATTTACATTTTACATTTACATTTTAGTCATTTAGCAGACGCTCTTATCCAGAGCGACTTACAGTAGAGTGCATACATTTTATTACATTTTACATACTGAGACAAGGATATCCCTACCGGCCAAACCCTCCCTAACCCGGACGACGCTATGCCAATTGTGCGTCGCCCCACGGACCTCCCGGTTGCAGCCGGCTGCGACAGAGCCTGGGCGCGAACCCAGCCCAGCCTGGGCGCGAACCCAGAGACTCTGGTGGCGCAGCTAGCACTGCGATGCAGTGCCCTAGACCACTGCGCCACCCGGGAGTTTATTATCTACTTCAATTGCTTTGGCAATGTTAACATATGTTTCCCATGCCAATAAAACCCTTAACTTGAAATTGAATTGAGAGATAACGAGAGAGAGAAAGAGAGAGAGACCATTCTGTTTCCTGTCAATGTGCGCTGTCAGAACCAACCAAGCAACCAAGCAAACAAAAATAAACAGACATATATATATATATAGAGAGAGAGAGAGAGAAAGAGTGAGAGAGAGAAAGATAGCGAGAGAGAGAGAGATTACAACACTGTATATAGACGTAATATGTCATGTCCTGTGTCCTGTAAACGTAAGCTGTTAGAATTTAAAGGGGCACTTACTATAGCTACAGAGGACTTAGCTTTGGTCTCCTGTCAGAGTAACTAATTAACATCTCTCCCCTTTAAAGAATGCGAGAGAATCTTCTAGTCATCAGCTGTTGGATGGCCTGGAATCCAAACTGATTATGCTCCATCTCATGTTTTCAGTTTAGATCCCAGGCTTGTTCTTGGATGCTCTTAATGAACTATGGGGGAACATTCAGGGAGTGAGTCTATTAGAGCACAACGGGGCAGTATGAAACATGGCGTCAGCATGGTTGTACAAAACAACATTGAACCCCATTGCTACGGGGTAATGGAGGCTAACAGCTTGTGGTGGCTGTAGAGTCATAGAAAGTAATGGCAGGCTAACTGTAGTTGTAGTTAATGTACTCCTGCCCCATAGATGACTTTCAAGGTAAAAATGTTAATTAAAAAGGGCCTGCATGACACTGGAGGAAGGAGTTAGTGATGATCTATCTGGAGGAAGGAGTTAGTGATGATCTGGAGGAAGGAGTTAGTGATGATCTATCTGGAGGAAGGAGTTAGTGATGATCTATCTGGAGGAAGGAGTTAGTGATGATCTGGAGGAAGGCGTTAGTGATGATCTATCTGGAGGAAGGAGTTAGTGATGATCTGGAGGAAGGAGTTAGTGATGATATAACTGGAGGAAGGAGTTAGTGGTGATCTGGAGGAAGGAGTTAGTGATGATCTGGAGGAAGGAGTTAGTGATGATCTGGAGGAAGGAGTTAGTGATGATCTAACTGGAGGAAGGAGTTAGTGATGATCTAACTGGAGGAAGGAGTTAGTGATGATATAACTGGAGGAAGGAGTTAGTGATGATATAACTGGAGGAAGGAGTTAGTGATGATCTGGAGGAAGGAGTTAGTGATGATCTGAGGAAGGAGTTAGTGATGATATAACTGGAGGAAGGAGTTAGTGATGATATAACTGGAGGAAGGAGTTAGTGATGATCTAACTGGAGGAAGGAGTTAGTGGTGATATAACTGGAGGAAGGAGTTAGTGATGATATAACTGGAGGATGGAGTTAGTGATGATATAACTGGAGGAAGGAGTTAGTGATGATCTGAGGAAGGAGTTAGTGATGATATAACTGGAGGAAGGAGTTAGTGATGATATAACTGGAGGACGGAGTTAGTGGTGATCTGGAGGAAGGAGTTAGTGATGATCTAACTGGAGGAAGGAGTTAGTGATGATCTGGAGGAAGGAGTTAGTGATGATATAACTGGAGGAAGGAGTTAGTGGTGATCTGGAGGAAGGAGTTAGTGTTGATATAACTGGAGGAAGGAGTTAGTGATGATCTGGAGGAAGGGGTTAGTGATGATCTGGAGGAAGGAGTTAGTGATGATCTGGAGGAAGGAGTTAGTGTTGATATAACTGGAGGAAGGAGTTAGTGATGATCTGGAGGAAGGAGTTAGTGATGATCTAACTGGAGGAAGGAGTTAGTGGTGATCTAACTGGAGGAAGGAGTTAGTGGTGATCTAACTGGAGGAAGGAGTTAGTGATGATATAACTGGAGGAAGGAGTTAGTGATGATCTGGAGGAAGGAGTTAGTGGTGATCTATCTGGAGGAAGGAGTTAGTGATGATCTAACTGGAGGAAGGAGTTAGTGATGATCTGGAGGAAGGAGTTAGTGATGATCTGGAGGAAGGAGTTAGTGATGATATAACTGGAGGAAGGAGTTAGTGGTGATCTATCTGGAGGAAGGAGTTAGTGGTGATATAACTGGAGGAAGGAGTTAGTGGTGATCTAACTGGAGGAAGGAGTTAGTGATGATATAACTGGAGGAAGGAGTTAGTGATGATATAACTGGAGGAAGGAGTTAGTGGTGATCTAACTGGAGGAAGGAGTTAGTGATGATCTGGAGGAAGGAGTTAGTGATGATCTGGAGGAAGGAGTTAGTGATGATATAACTGGAGGAAGGAGTTAGTGATGATCTGGAGGAAGGAGTTAGTGATGATATAACTGGAGGATGGAGTTAGTGATGATATAACTGGAGGAAGGAGTTAGTGATGATCTAACTGGAGGAAGGAGTTAGTGGTGATATAACTGGAGGAAGGAGTTAGTGATGATCTGGAGGAAGGAGTTAGTGATGATATAACTGGTCCCAGTCCGCCCCTGTCCTCCAGATATGTAAACAAAGGCTGGGAGGGGGATTGTTGAGCGTTATTGATGACCTGGAGGAAGGAGGTTGTGCGTGGAGCACTGGGTTGCGTTCCAAATGGCACCATATACCCTCTATAGTGTGTTACAGTGCCGTATGAGCCCCTGGTCAAAAGTAGTGCACTACATAGGGAATAGGGAGTCATTTGGGACGGATATTTGGCTGCACTTTAAATGTGTTTAGTTCAGACTATAAAAGGCAAAGGGTCTCTCTCTCTCTCTTTCACATAAATCATGGCTCGTTGGAGAGCTACTGTGTAAAGTCATGTATACAACACATACAGGAGAAAGAAAGACAGTGAGTGAAAGAGTCACACAAATACAGTAAAGGACAGTAACAACGAAACAAGGAGGGAGAGAGATGCAGAGAGAGAGAGAGACAGAAAGAGAGACAGAAAGAGTGAGACAGAGAGAGAGAGAGAGACAGAGAGAGAGAGAGAGACATACAGACAGAGAGAGAGAGAGAGAGAGAGAGACATACAGACAGAGAGAGAGAGAGAGAGAGAGAGAGAGACATACAGACAGAGAGAGAGAGAGAGAGACAGAAAGAGAGAGACAGAGAGACAGAGAGAGAGAGAGAGCCCCACCCTCTTCAACATATATATCAACGAATTGGCGCGGGCACTAGAACAGTCTGCAGCACCCGGCCTCACCCTACTAGAATCCGAAGTCAAATGTCTACTGTTTGCTGATGATCTGGTGCTTCTGTCACCAACCAAGGAGGGCCTACAGCAGCACCTAGATCTTCTGCACAGATTCTGCCAGACCTGGGCCCTGACAGTAAATCTCAGTAAGACCAAAATAATGGTGTTCCAAAAAAGGTCCAGTCGCCAGGACCACAAATTCCATCTAGACACTGTTGCGCTAGAGCACACAAAAAACTATACATACCTCGGCCTAAACATCAGCGCCACAGGTAACTTCCACAAAGCTGTGAACGATCTGAGAGACAAGGCAAGAAGGGCATTCTATGCCATCAAAAGGAACATAAATTTCAACATACCAATTAGGATCTGGCTAAAAATACTTGAATCAGTCATAGAGCCCATTGCCCTTTATGGTTGTGAGGTCTGGGGTCCGCTCACCAACCAAGACTTCTGCATGCAGAGCAGAATTAGGACGATACCCGCTAATTATCAAAATCCAGAAAAGAGCTGTTCAATTCTACAACCACCTAAAAGGAAGCGATCACCTACAGAGAGATTAACCTGAAGAAGAGTCCCCTAAGCAAGCTGGTCCTGGGACTCTGTTCACAAACACAAACAGACCCCACAGAGAACCAGGACAGCAACACATTTAGACCCAACCAAATCATGAAAAAACAAAAAGATAATTACTTGACACATTGCTCAGTTTTTTTGTTAATTCTTTCCAAAATAGAATGCTATTTGGCCCCAAACAGAGAGTACACAGTGGCAGAATAACTCACCGCTGTGACTGACCCAAACTTAAGGAAAGTTTTGACTATGTACAGACTCAGTGAGCATAGCCTTGCTATTGAAAGAGGCCGCCATAGGCAGACATGGCTCTCAAGAGAAGACAGGCTATGTGCTCACTGCCCACAAAATGAGGTGGAAACTGAGCTGCACTTCCTAACCTCCTGCCCAATGTATGACCATATTAGAGAGACATATTTCCCTCAGATCACACAGATCCACAAAGAATTCGAAAACAAATCCAATTTTGATAAACTCCCATATCTACTGGGTGAAATTCCACAGTGTGCCATCACAGCAGCAAGATTTGTGACCTGTTGCCACAAGAAAAGGGCAACCAGTGAAGAACAAACACCATTGTAAATACAACCCATATTTATGCTTATTTATTTTCCATTGTGTACTTTAACCATTTGTACATTGTTACAACACTGTATATATATAATATGACATTTGTAATGTCTTTATTGTTTTGAAACTTCTGTATGTGTAATGTTTACTGTTAATTTTTATTGTTTATTTTACTTTTGTATATTATCTACCTCACTTGCTTTGGCAATGTTAACACATATTTCCCATGCCAATAAAGCCCCTTGAATTGAATTGAATTGAATTGAATTGAATTGAATTGAATTGAATTGAATTGAATTGAGAGAGAGAGAGAGAGAGAGAGAGAGAGAGAGAGAGAGAGAGAGAGAGAGAGAGAGACAGAAAGAGAGAGAAACAGAGAGAGAAACAGAGAGAGACAGAGAGAGAGAGAGACAGAGAGAGAGAGAGAAGCAGAGAGAGAGAGAGAGAGACAGAGAGAGACAGAGAGAGAGAGAGAGAGAGAGAGAGAGAGAGACAGAGAGAGAAGCAAAGAGAGAGAGAGAGAAGCAGAGAGAGAGAGCGAGACAGAGAGAGAGAGAGAAACAGAGAGACAGAGATGCAGAGAGATAGAGACCGAGAGAGAGAGAGAGAGAGATACACAGAGATCCTCCGTGTACAACGTAGAACACCAAATAATGCATGCAGAGCAGAATTAGGACAATACCCACTAATTATCAAAATCCAGAAAAGAGCTGTTCAATTCTACAACCACCTAAAAGGAAGCGATCACCTACAGAGAGATTAACCTGAAGAAGAGTCCCCTAAGCAAGCTGGTCCTGGGACTCTGTTCACAAACACAAACAGACCCCACAGAGAACCAGGACAGCAACACATTTAGACCCAACCAAATCATGAAAAAACAAAAAGATAATTACTTGACACATTGCTCAGTTTTTTTGTTAATTCTTTCCAAAATAGAATGCTATTTGGCCCTAAACAGAAAGTACACTGTGGCAGAATATCTCATCGCTGTGACTGACCCAAACTTAAGGAAAGTTTTGACTATGTACAGACTCAGTGAGCATAGCCTTGCTATTGAGAAAGGCCGCCGTAGGCAGACCTGGCTCTCAAGAGAAGACAGGCTATGTGCACACTGCCCACAAAATGAGGTGGAAACTGAGCTGCACTTCCTAACCTCCTGCCAAATGTATGACCATATTAGAGACACACGTTTCTTATTGTTGCCTCTGTCCCCAGGGTCCTGTCCCTCTGAGAGATGTGAGGGCTCTCGTGTAGAGCAGCTTATCGTTGCCTCTGTCCCCAGGGTCCTGTCCCTCTGAGAGATGTGAGGGCTCTCGTGTAGAGCAGCTTATCGTTGCCTCCGTCCCCAGGGTCCTGTCCCTCTGAGAGATGTGAGGGCTCTCGTGTAGAGCAGCTTATCGTTGCCTCTGTCCCCAGGGTCCTGTCCCTCAGCCCTCCTCCCCTCTGTGTATGAACGTGTGTGTGTGTTTGTGTCTTCACTGGTCAGTTCAGTGGGTTTCTCAGCCCCATAGGAAGAGACTGAGGCTCAGTCCCAAATGAAACCCTATTCCCTATATAGTGCACTATGGGCCCTGGTCTATAGTAGTGCTCTGTGGGCCCTGGTCAAAGTAGTGCACTATAGGCTCTGGTCTATAGTAGTGCATTGTGGGCCCTGGTCTATAGTAGTGCACTGTGGGCCCTGGTCTATAGTAGTGCACTGTGGGCCCTGGTCTATAGTAGTGCACTGTGGGCCCCGGTCTATAGTAGTGCACTGTGGGCCCTGGTCTATAGTAGTGCTCTGTGGGCCCTGGTCTATAGTAGTGCACTGTGGGCCCTGGTCTATAGTAGTGCTCTGTGGGCCCTGGTCTATAGTAGTGCACTATAGGCCCTGGTCTATAGTAGTGCATTGTGGGCCCTGGTCTATAGTAGTGCACTGTGGGCCCTGGTCTATATACAGAAACAAATAGTTTCCCATGACAACAGAGAGTGTAGATCAGAGGTTCTCCAATACTTTTTGAGAAGGTCCGGTCACACAAATGTCCTGGTGACAAAGGTCCGGATGGATTTAGTCATTTATTGGCGTAGTAACAAACCCCCCCACCTCACAACCCACATGACCCCAAACTGCTCAAACTGTTCACACCTCTCTTGTTGGCACAGAGAAACATGTGCCGTTTTAAAGCTAATTTCATGCAATTCCCATTTTCCATGTCTTATGTGTGTTCATTTGATACCAGGAGTCGAATCCAGAACAAATTCCTTTATTTATTTATTACAACAAAATAAATACATATTTGGTCGTATTCAGCCCGTTCTGGGTCCGGGTCCGGCCCGCGGTCTGCTTATTGAGTAAGTCTAGAGCAGGCCTGGGCAACTCCAGTCCTCCGGGCCCTGATTTGTGTCACACTTTCCCTCCCATCCCTAGCATATACACCTGATATAAACGAATTACATTCTAAACTGATCATGATTAGTTGATGATTGGAGTCAGGTGTGTTAGCTGGGGCTGGGACAAAACTGTGACACCAATCAGGCCCCTGAGGACTGGAGTTGCCCAGGCCTGCTCTAGAGCAACAAGAGAAAGGGTAAGTGAGAGAAGCCATCAGTACTGTCCACTTCTGTTACAGGAACTGTGTGCAGTTCAGTTAACCAGTCTCCAATTCAAAGAGCAGCAGTCAGAAACGGATGTGGTTTAAGTACAGTCAACTGATGAGTTCACATTGGATGAGTGCAAATGTGGCCGACTAGACTGTTATCCTGTTGAACCTAAACCCATACAGGACAGTCCCAAGCCATTGTTATCCTGTTGAACCTAAACCCATGCAGGACAGTCCCAAGCCATTGTTATCCTGTTGAACCTAAACCCATGCAGGACAGTCCTAAGTCATTGTTATCCTGTTGAACCTAAACCCATGCAGGACAGTCCCAAGTCATTGTTACCCTGTTGAACGTAAACCCATGCAGGACAGTCCTAAGTCATTGTTATCCTGTTGAACCTAAACCCATGCAGGACAGTCCCAAGTCATTGTTATCCTGTTGAACCTAAACCCATGCAGGACAGTTCCAAGTCATTGTTATCCTGTTGAACCTAAACCCATGCAGGACAGTCCCAAGTCATTGTTATCCTGTTGAACCTAAACCCATGCAGGACAGTCCCAAGTCATTGTTATCCTGTTGAACCTAAACCCATGCAGGACAGTCCCAAGTCATTGTTATCCTGTTGAAAGTAAACCCATGCAGGACAGTCCCAAGTCATTGTTATCCTGTTGAACCTAAACCCATGCAGGACAGTCCCAAGTCATTGTTATCCTGTTGAACGTAAACCCATGCAGGACAGTCCCAAGCCATTGTTATCCTGTTGAATGTAAACCCATGCAGGACAGTCCCAAGTCATTGTTATCCTGTTGAACGTAAACCCATGCAGGACAGTCCCAAGCCATTGTTATCCTGTTGAACCTAAACCCATGCAGGACAGTCCCAAGTCATTGTTATCCTGTTGAACGTAAACCCATGCAGGACAGTCCCAAGCCATTGTTATCCTGTTGAACCTAAACCCATGCAGGACAGTCCTAAGCCATTGTTATCCTGTTGAACCTAAACCCATGCAGGACAGTCCTAAGCCATTGTTATCCTGTTGAACCTAAACCCATGCAGGACAGTCCCAAGCCATTGTTATCCTGTTGAACGTAAACCCATGCAGGACAGTCCCAAGTCATTGTTATCCTGTTGAACGTAAACCCATGCAGGACAGTCCCAAGTCATTGTTATCCTGTTGAATGTAAACCCATGCAGGACAGTCCCAAGCTATTGTTATCCTGTTGAACCTAAACCCATGCAGGACAGTCCCAAGTCATTGTTATGCTGTTGAATGTAAACCCATGCAGGACAGTCCCAAGTCATTGTTATCCTGTTGAATGTAAACCCATGCAGGACAGTCCCAAGTCATTGTTATCCTGTTGAACGTAAACCCATGCAGGACAGTCCCAAGTCATTGTTATCCTGTTGAACGTAAACCCATGCAGGACAGTCCTAAGCCATTGTTATCCTGTTGAACCTAAACCCATGCAGGACAGTCCTAAGCCATTGTTATCCTGTTGAACCTAAACCCATGCAGGACAGTCCCAAGCCATTGTTATCCTGTTGAACCTAAACCCATGCAGGACAGTCCCAAGTCATTGTTATCCTGTGAATGTAAACCCATGCAGGACAGTCCCAAGTCATTGTTATCCTGTTGGACGTAAACCCATGCAGGACAGTCCCAAGTCATTGTTATCCTGTGAATGTAAACCCATGCAGGACAGTCCCAAGTCATTGTTATCCTGTTGGACGTAAACCCATGCAGGACAGTCCTAAGCCATTGTTATCCTGTGAATGTAAACCCATGCAGGACAGTCCCAAGTCATTGTTATCCTGTTGAACCTAAACCCATGCAGGACAGTCCCAAGTCATTGTTATCCTGTTGAACCTAAACCCATGCAGGACAGTCCCAAGCTATTGTTATCCTGTGAACGTAAACCCATGCAGGACAGTCCCAAGTCATTGTTATCCTGTTGAACCTAAACCCATGCAGGACAGTTCCAAGTCATTGTTATCCTGTTGAACCTAAACCCATGCAGGACAGTCCCAAGTCATTGTTATCCTGTTGAATGTAAACCCATGCAGGACAGTCCCAAGCCATTGTTATCCTGTTGAACCTAAACCCATGCAGGACAGTCCCAAGCCATTGTTATCCCGTTGGACGTAAACCCATGCAGGACAGTCCCAAGCCATTGTTATCCTGTTGGACGTAAACCCATGCAGGACAGTCCCAAGCTATTGTTATCCTGTTGGACGTAAACCCATGCAGGACAGTCCCAAGCCATTGTTATCCTGTTGAACCTAAACCCATGCAGGACAGTCCTAAGCCATTGTTATCATGTTGAACCTAAACCCATACAGGACAGTCCCAAGTCATTGTTATCCTGTTGAACCTAAACCCATGCAGGACAGTCCTAAGCCATTGTTATCCTGTTGAACCTAAACCCATGCAGGACAGTCCCAAGCCATTGTTATCCTGTTGAACCTAAACCCATGCAGGACAGTCCTAAGCTATTGTTATCCTGTTGAACCTAAACCCATGCAGGACAGTCCCAAGTCATTGTTATCCTGTTGAACCTAAACCCATGCAGGACAGTCCCAAGCTATTGTTATCCTGTGAACGTAAACCCATGCAGGACAGTCCCAAGTCATTGTTATCCTGTTGAACCTAAACCCATGCAGGACAGTTCCAAGTCATTGTTATCCTGTTGAACCTAAACCCATGCAGGACAGTCCCAAGTCATTGTTATCCTGTTGAATGTAAACCCATGCAGGACAGTCCCAAGCCATTGTTATCCTGTTGAACCTAAACCCATGCAGGACAGTCCCAAGCCATTGTTATCCTGTTGGACGTAAACCCATGCAGGACAGTCCCAAGCCATTGTTATCCTGTTGGACGTAAACCCATGCAGGACAGTCCCAAGCTATTGTTATCCTGTTGGACGTAAACCCATGCAGGACAGTCCCAAGCCATTGTTATCCTGTTGAACCTAAACCCATGCAGGACAGTCCTAAGCCATTGTTATCATGTTGAACCTAAACCCATACAGGACAGTCCCAAGTCATTGTTATCCTGTTGAACCTAAACCCATGCAGGACAGTCCTAAGCCATTGTTATCCTGTTGAACCTAAACCCATGCAGGACAGTCCCAAGCCATTGTTATCCTGTTGAACCTAAACCCATGCAGGACAGTCCTAAGCTATTGTTATCCTGTTGAACCTAAACCCATGCAGGACAGTCCCAAGTCATTGTTATCCTGTGAATGTAAACCCATGCAGGACAGTCCCAAGTCATTGTTATCCTGTTGAACCTAAACCCATGCAGGACAGTCCCAAGCCATTGTTATCCTGTTGAACCTAAACCCATGCAGGACAGTCCCAAGCCATTGTTATCCTGTTGGACGTAAACCCATGCAGGACAGTCCCAAGCTATTGTTATCCTGTTGGACGTAAACCCATGCAGGACAGTCCCAAGCCATTGTTATCCTGTTGAACCTAAACCCATGCAGGACAGTCCTAAGCCATTGTTATCATGTTGAACCTAAACCCATACAGGACAGTCCCAAGTCATTGTTATCCTGTTGAACCTAAACCCATGCAGGACAGTCCTAAGCCATTGTTATCCTGTTGAACCTAAACCCATGCAGGACAGTCCCAAGCCATTGTTATCCTGTTGAACCTAAACCCATGCAGGACAGTCCTAAGCTATTGTTATCCTGTTGAACCTAAACCCATGCAGGACAGTCCCAAGTCATTGTTATCCTGTGAATGTAAACCCATGCAGGACAGTCCCAAGTCATTGTTATCCTGTTGAACCTAAACCCATGCAGGACAGTCCCAAGCCATTGTTATCCTGTTGAACCTAAACCCATGCAGGACAGTCCTAAGTCATTGTTATCCTGTTGAATGTAAACCCATGCAGGACAGTCCCAAGCCATTGTTATCCTGTTGAATGTAAACCCATGCAGGACAATCCTAAGTCATTGTTATCCTGTTGAATGTAAACCCATGCAGGACAATCCTAAGTCATTGTTATCCTGTTGAACCTAAACCCATGCAGGACAATCCTAAGCTATTGCACATATCAGGAGTCAGCCGTATACATGAATAAAGTATAAACATATATTTTTCCACAATCTAAATGTAGCCATGAATTTCAATCGATTTTGCTGTAATGCAGGTGTGTGTTTGCATGCCTTTGTGTGTCCCCATCCGTGTATCCGCGCGTGCCTGTGATATGTGTGTGATTAAGAATACCATCTGCTGAGTGAGAGAGGGCTGGTACTGAGATCTGATGGCATGATTACACACAAGCAGACAGGTAGACAGACAGACATGTGTCTGTCTCTGTCTGTCTGCTTGTCTGCTTGCCTGTCTACCCATCTGTCCGTCTGTCTGTCTGACTACCTTCCCGTCTTTCTCTTTGTCCGTTAATCTTTCCGTCCGTCTGTCTGCCTGTCTACCTTCCCTTCTGTCTCTTCGTCTGCCTATCTGTCCGTATGGCCGTCTGTCTGTCTACCTTCCCTTCTGTCTCTTCGTCCGTCCATCTGTCCATCTGTCTGTCTGTCTGCCTGTTTGCCTGTCTGTAACGCTGCGTTTACACAGGAATCGCAATTCTATATAATTGGTCTTTTGACCAATCAGATCAGCCTCTTTTGCCAATAATTGGGCAACAGATCAAAGCTGGGCTGCCTGTGTAAATGCAGCCTGGGCTTCTTAGAAGAGACGTGTTGATCTGAGAAGAGTTACATGTTGTGTTCTATTTTGCGCTCTGTAAAACACTGCTAGCGTCCTCAGTCCATGACACTTCTCCACCAGAGAAAAACAAGCAAGCTCATTCACTTTCAGGCTGGAGGAGCCGTACATGTATTTTCCCCTTGTGACATCCAGACTGCAGACTGCCTGTTAGTTGTTTACTGTAGTCTGTGTTTGGCTAAAGGCTGTTCCTGTACTAGACTACAGTAGTCTATAGGGCACCAGACAGGAGCTCCACAAACAAAGACAACCTTTCTGACTCCAGAGTAGTTTGTTTGTGTGTGTGTATTAGGCGTGTGTGTGTGTGTGTGTATTTAGGCGTGTGTGTATTTGTGTGTGTGAACTTGCATGCGTACATGCGTGTGTGCTTCCGTGTGCGTGTGTGGCTAGTAGTGTCCCATGCTAAGGTCAACAAGCTCTCACAGTCTCACTACAAAATTAGACGTTTTTGCACTTTTCTACAAACTTCAAATATCGAGGTTTTTCCAAACGTCAAATTTCGAAGTTGAGAGTTAAGGTTTTGGATAGGGTCAAAACATTCATTAGTCATTCATTCCAAACACACGACCATCTGATCCGGGGTCATGGCATTACGCCCATCCACCACCCCCGCCTACAATGCCCTAGGAAAAACCCAAACAAACTCGATGGCAATAGCGCTCACTGTTGCCCCCTAGTGGCTGGTTCTGAAGGCATTTCTCGATGTTCTCAGGACATGGACAGATGTCCAATTTGGATGTCAATCTTGAGCGATCTGCCTGGCTTTGGCACACAGGCTTTATTTAGCCTGTAATACAATCAGCCTCTCATTTCCACCCAGGCTCCGTCATGGAGCTTGTTTGAGGGAGTTAACAAGTCTGGCTTGTTGATGAGCTACAGGCTGGAATATCCGTATATAACAAACAAACATGTATTACTGGGCTCTCGAGTGGCGCAGCAGTCTAAGGCACTGTATCTCACTACAAACCCTGGTTCAATTCCAGGCTGTATCACAACCGGCCCTGATTGGAAGTCCCATAGGGCGGCGCACAATTGGCCCAGCGTCGCCCGGGTTAGGGTTTGGCCAAGGGAAGGCCGTCAATGTGAACAAGAATTTGTTCTTAACTGACTTGCCTAGTTCAATAAAAACGTTATAAAAAATGAGTTACCTGGGAGGGGAGACACCTTGATCACCTAGGAGAGTCAGCCAGGGTGAGGCTCGGACATTACACTCCCCCAAATGTGGGAATCTAGACCGCATCATTTGTGGTGAAGGGTGGTAGGTAGCCTAGCTAGACGTTAGAGTATCGGGCCAGTAGTGAAACGTTGCTAGTTCGAATAGCCTAGCAGACAAATGGAAAATATCTATGTGCCCTTGAGCAAGGCACTTAACCCTAATTATTATGTACTATATATTTTTAAGCACATGACCAATTGATGGGACGATCTAAACAGATTGTAACGTATAGAAGTAGTGGTAGGTAGTAGGTAGGTATAGAAGTAATGGTAGGTAGTAGGTAGGTATAGAAGTAGTGGTAGGTAGTAGGTAGGTATAGAAGTAGTGGTAGGTAGTAGGTAGGTATAGAAGTAGTGGTAGGTAATAGGAAGGTATAGAAGTAGTGGTAGGTAGTGGGTAGGTATAGAAGTAGTGGTAGGTAGTAGGTAGGTATAGAAGTAGTGGTAGGTAGTAGGTAGGTATAGAAGTAGTGGTAGGTAGTGGGTAGGTATAGAAGTAGTGGTAGGTAGTAGGTAGGTATAGAAGTAGTGGTAGGTAGTAGGTAGGTATAGAAGTAGTGGTAGGTAGTGGGTAGGTATAGAAGTAGTGGTAGGTAGTAGGTAGGTATAGAAGTAGTGGTAGGTAGTAGGTAGGTATAGAAGTAGTGGTAGGTAGTAGGTAGGTATAGAAGTAGTGGTAGGTAATAGGAAGGTATAGAAGTAGTGGTAGGTAGTGGGTAGGTATAGAAGTAGTGGTAGGTAGTAGGTAGGTATAGAAGTAGTGGTAGGTAGTGGGTAGGTATAGAAGTAGTGGTAGGTAGTAGGTAGGTATAGAAGTAGTGGTAGGTAGTAGGTAGGTATAGAAGTAGTGGTAGGTAATAGGTAGGTATAGAAGTAGTGGTAGGTAGTGGGTAGGTATAGAAGTAGTGGTAGGTAGTGGGTAGGTATAGAAGTAGTGGTAGGTAGTAGGTAGGTATAGAAGTAGTGGTAGGTAATAGGTAGGTATAGAAGTAGTGGTAGGTAATAGGTAGGTATAGAAGTAGTGGTAGGTAGTGGGTAGGTATAGAAGTAGTGGTAGGTAGGTATAGAAGTAGTGGTAGGTAGTAGGTAGGTATAGAAGTAGTGGTTGGTAGGTAGTAGGTAGGTATAGAAGTAGTGGTAGGTAGGTATAGAAGTAGTGGTAGGTAGTAGGTAGGTATAGAAGTAGTGGTAGGTAGTGGGTAGGTATAGAAGTAGTGGTAGGTAGTAGGTAGGTATAGAAGTAGTGGTAGGTAGTGGGTAGGTATAGAAGTAGTGGTAGGTAGTGGGTAGGTATAGAAGTAATGGTAGGTAGTAGGTAGGTATAGAAGTAGTGGTAGGTAGTAGGTAGGTATAGAAGTAGTGGTAGGTAGTAGGTAGGTATAGAAGTAGTGGTAGGTAATAGGTAGGTATAGAAGTAGTGGTAGGTAGTGGGTAGGTATAGAAGTAGTGGTAGGTAGTAGGTAGGTATAGAAGTAGTGGTAGGTAGTAGGTAGGTATAGAAGTAGTGGTAGGTAATAGGTAGGTATAGAAGTAGTGGTAGGTATGTATAGAAGTAGTAGTAGGTAGGTATAGAAGTAGTGGTAGGTAGTGGGTAGGTATAGAAGTAGTGGTAGGTAGTAGGTAGGTATAGAAGTAGTGGTAGGTAGTGGGTAGGTAGGTATAGAAGTAGTGGTAGGTAGTAGGTAGGTATAGAAGTAGTGGTAGGTAGGTATAGAAGTAGTGGTAGGTAGTGGGTAGGTATAGAAGTAGTGGTAGGTAGGTATATAAGTAGTGGTAGGTAGGTATAGAAGTAGTGGGTAGGTATAGAAGTAGTAGTAGGTAGTAGGTAGGTATAGAAGTAGTGGTAGGTAGTGGGTAGGTAGGTATAGAAGTAGTGGTAGGTAGTAGGTAGGTAAAGAAGTAGTGGTAGGTAATAGGTAGGTATAGAAGTAGTGGTAGGTAGTGGGTAGGTATAGAAGTAGTGGTAGGTAGTGGGTAGGTATAGAAGTAGTGGTAGGTAGTAGGTAGGTATAGAAGTAGTGGTAGGTAATAGGTAGATATAGAAGTAGTGGTAGGTAGGTATAGAAGTAGTGGTAGGTAGTGGGAAGGTAGGTATAGAAGTAGTGGTAGGTAGTGGGAAGGTAGGTATAGAAGTAGTGGTAGGTAGTGGGTAGGTATAGAAGTAGTGGTAGGTAGTGGGTAGGTATAGACGTAGTGGTAGGTAGTAGGTAGGTATAGAAGTAGTGGTTGGTAGTGGGTAGGTATAGAAGTAGTGGTTGGTAGTAGGTAGGTATAGAAGTAGTGGTAGGTAGTAGGTAGGTATAGAAGTAGTAGGTAGGTATAGAAGTAGTGGTAGGTAGTAGGTAGGTAAAGAAGTAGTGGTAGGTAGTAGGTAGGTATAGAAGTAGTGGTAGGTAGTGGGTAGGTATAGAAGTAGTGGTAGGTAGTGGGTAGGTAGGTATAGAAGTAGTGGTAGGTAGTGGGTAGGTAGGTATAGAAGTAGTGGTAGGTAGTAGGTAGGTATAGAAGTAGTGGTAGGTAGTGGGTAGGTATAGAAGTAGTGGTAGGTAGTAGGTAGGTATAGAAGTAGTGGTAGGTAGTGGGTAGGTATAGAAGTAGTGGTAGGTAGTGGGTAGGTATAGAAGTAGTGGTAGGTAGTAGGTAGGTGTAGTGGGTAGGTATAGAAGTAGTGGTAGGTAGTAGGTAGGTATAGAAGTAGTGGTAGGTAGTGGGTAGGTATAGAAGTAGTGGTAGGTAGTAGGTAGGTATAGAAGTAGTGGTAGGTAGTGGGTAGGTATAGAAGTAGTGGTAGGTAGTGGGTAGGTATAGAAGTAGTGGTAGGTAGTAGGTAGGTATAGAAGTAGTGGTAGGTAGTGCTGGGAGAGCACTTTTTGCAGATTTTGCAGACATACAGGTGTTAACCACGTTCTCCAAACTGTGGTAGGTTTAACTATACAGCAGACACGTATGCCTGCCAGCTGCAACCATCCATCAATCAATCAAATGTATTTATAGAGCCCTTTTTTACAACAGCCGTTGTCACAAAGTACAGAAACCAATCCTAAAACCCCAGAAAGCGAGCAATGCAGTTGTAGAGGCACGGTGGTTAAGACAAGCAGGAACCTTGGAAGAAACCTAGAGAGGAACCAGGCTCTGAGGGGTGGCCAGTCCTCTTCTGGCTGTGCTGGAGATTATAAGAGTATATGGTCATTAAAACGTTCATAGAAGACCAACGGGGTCAAATAATAATCACAGTGGTTGTAGATGGTGTAAGAGGTCAGCACCTCGAGAGTTAATGTCAGTTGGCTTTTCATAGAAGAGCATATTTCCTTAACACCTGCCCCTCTCTCTGAAAAAACTGTATATCTGTGTCGGACTGAGCAAACAGTCATCTTCAGCTTGGCCTCCACTTCTGGGAATCTAGCTGTGTGTCTGTGTGGTTGAAGGGGGTTTCCTCTTCTGTGTGTGTGTGTGTGTGTGTGTGTGTGTGTGTGTGTGTGTGTGTGTGTGTGTGTGTGTGTGTGTGTGTGTGTGTGTGTGTGTGTGTGTGTGTGTGTGTGTGTGTGTGTGTGTGTGTGTGTAGAAGTTAGGTAGCAGGTATGTTTCTGTTTCTCAAGAAGAGGAAACCCCCTTCAACCACACACACACACACACACACACACACACACACACACACACACACACACACACACACACACACACACACACACACACACACACACACACACACACACAGCTATATTCCCAAGCTGAAGATGACTGTTTGCTCAGTCTGACCTCAGATATACCGTTTTTTTGCCACCTAAGTGGTGTACACTGAGTGTACAAAACAATAGGAACACCTTCCTAATATTGAGTGGCACACCCTTTTGCCCTCAGAACAGTCTCAACATGGACCAGCATCACTGTGGAACGCCTTTGATAAAACTGAGAACACTTGTAATGCTTATGTTGAGAACCATTGAATGAGTCATTCATGCAGAACCAATGTTTTTAGTGAAATACCCTGCGAACCATGAGAACCATGAGAACACTGAGAACACTGAGAACACTGAGAACCATGAGAACCATGAGAACACTGAGAACACTGAGAACCATGAGAACCATGAAAACCATGAGAACACTGACAACCATGAGAACCATGAGAACACTGACAACCATGAGAACCATGAGAACCATGAGAACACTGACAACCATGAGAACACTGACAACCATGAGAACCATGAGAACACTGACAACCATGAGAACACTGACAACCATGAGAACACTGACAACCATGAGAACCATGAGAACACTGAGAACCATGAGAACACTGACAACCATGAGAACCATGAGAACCATGAGAACACTGACAACCATGAGAACCATGAGAACCATGAGAACACTGACAACCATGAGAACCATGAGAACACTGACAACCATGAGAACACTGACAACCATGAGAACACTGACAACCATGAGAACCATGAGAACCATGAGAACCATGAGAACACTGAGAACACTGAGAACACTGAGAACCATGAAAACCATGAGAACACTGACAACCATGAGAACCATGAGAACACTGAGAACACTGAGAACCATGAGAACCATGAGAACACTGAGAACACTGACAACCATGAGAACACTGACAACCATGAGAACACTGAGAACCATGAGAACCATGAGAACACTGACAACCATGAGAACACTGACAACCATGAGAACCATGAGAACCATGAGAACCATGAGAACACTGAGAACCATGAGAACCATGAGAACACTAAGAACCACGAGAACCATGAGAACCATGAGAACACTAAGAACCATGAGAACACTAAGAACCATGAGAACCATGAGAACCATGAGAACACTAAGAACACTAAATACTGTCTGGAAAATGGCACATAGCTTTAGTTATAGTTAAATACTATGTGCCATTTTCCAGACATTATTTAACTATAACTAAAGCTATGTGCCATTTTCCAGACAGTATTTAACTATAACTAAAGCTATGTGCCATTTTCCAGACAGTATTTAACTATAACTAAAGCTATGTGCCATTTTCCAGACAGTATTTAACTATAACTAAAGCTATGTGCCATTTACCAGACAGTATTTAACTATAACTAAAGCTATGTGCCATTTACCAGACAGTATTTAACTATAACTAAAGCTATGTGCCATTTTCCAGACAGTATTTAACTATAACTAAAGCTATGTGCCATTTACCAGACAGTATTTAACTATAACTAAAGCTATGTGCCATTTACCAGACAGTATTTAACTATAACTAAAGCGATGTGTCATTTACCAGACAGTATTTAACTATAACTAAAGCTATGTGCCATTTACCAGACAGTATTTAACTATAACTAAAGCTATGTGCCATTTACCAGACAGTATTTAACTATAACTAAAGCTATGTGCCATTTACCAGACAGTATTTAACTATAACTAAAGCTATGTGTCATTTACCAGACAGTATTTAACTATAACTAAAGCTATGTGCCATTTTCCAGACAGTATTTAACTATAACTAAAGCTATGTGCCATTTACCAGACAGTATTTAACTATAACTAAAGCTATGTGCCATTTACCAGACAGTATTTAACTATAACTAAAGCTATGTGCCATTTACCAGACAGTATTTAACTATAACTAAAGCTATGTGCCATTTACCAGACAGTATTTAACTATAACTAAAGCTATGTGTCATTTACCAGACAGTATTTAACTATAACTAAAGCTATGTGCCATTTTCCAGACAGTATTTAACTATAACTAAAGCTATGTGCCATTTACCAGACAGTATTTAACTATAACTAAAGCGATGTGCCATTTACCAGACAGTATTTAACTATAACTAAAGCTATGTGCCATTTTCCAGACAGTATTTAACCATAACTAAAGCTATGTGTCATTTACCAGACAGTATTTAACTATAACTAAAGCTATGTGCCATTTTCCAGACAGTATTTAACTATAACTAAAGCTATGTGCCATTTACCAGACAGTATTTAACTATAACTAAAGCTATGTGCCATTTACCAGACAGTATTTAACTATAACTAAAGCGATGTGCCATTTACCAGACAGTATTTAACTATAACTAAAGCGATGTGCCATTTTTCAAGTTTACAGCAACAACAACAAAAACAAGTTTGTCTCCAATGTAAAGTTTGGTGCATGTTGAGAAGAATGTAATGCATACAGTTTCAGTATCCTGATACATACTGTACATACTGTACATACTGTACATACTTATACATACTGTACATACTGTACATACTGTACATACTTATACATACTGTACATACTGTACATACTGTACATACTTATACATACTTATACATACTGTACATACTGTACATACTGTACATACTGTACATACTTATACATACTTATACATACTGTACATACTGTACATACTGTACATACTGTACATACTTATACATACTGTACATACTGTACATACTGTACATACTGTACATACTTATACATACTTATACATACTTATACATACTGTACATACTGTACATACTGTACATACTGTACATACTTATACATACTTATACATACTGTACATACTGTACATACTGTACATACTGTACATACTGTACATACTGTACATACTGTACATACTGTACATACTGTACATACTTATACATACTGTACATACTGTACATACTTGTACATACTGTCTGTATAACAAATCATCAGAGGTAAGCATTTCACTGTAAGGTGAACGCCTGTTGTTTTCGGCGCAATGTGACAAATACAATTTGATTTGAGATATAGCGGTGTTTCTGTACAGCACTTCGAGATATTAGCTGGTGTACGAAGGGCTATATAAAATAAAATTGATTGATTGATTGATTGATTGTTGTGGCACGTACTGTGAAGCAGAAGCCTATAGTAAACATGTATTGGTTTAGCCCAGTACATGTCTGCTTATTTCTGCAGAATGCAACATTGCGCAACATCTCATTTTCTATGTGACTTGTGACTGTAACTGCCACAGTATCGTCACCTTAAAGCACCAGCTTTCAGTGTATCACTGAAATTCAGATAATGAGTGGATATAAACTGTAATTTACTAAGTATTTTAGCAGTGCATTGCACTCTGCGTCATCATTTCAAACGGTAGCACACACTGTAGAGGCTGTTTCCTCTTTCGTCCTATTGAAGCACACTGGCTGATAAAGGAGGATATAGTATTTACAGCCACATCCATGTACTATTTGGTTTTACCTTCCGACCTAAATGTATGTCAATAGATACGTGGAAATATAGCATTTAAATTCAAATCAAATAGTTTTTGTCACATTTTGTCACTTGCGAGCCCTTAACCAACAATGCAGTTTTAAGAAAAATACCTAAATAAAATAAGAAATAAAATTAACAAATAATTAGAGAGCAGCAGTAAAATAACAATAGCGAGGCTATATACAGGGGGTACCGGTACAGAGTCAATGTGCAGGGGGCACCGGTTAGTCGAGGTAATTGAGGTAATATATACAGTTGTGGCCAAAAGTTTTGAGAATGACACAAATATTAATTTTCACAAAGTTTGCTGCTTCAGTGTCTTTAGATATTTTTGTCAGATGTTACTATGGAATACTGAAGTATAATTACGAGCATGTCATAAGTGTCAAAGGCTTTTATTGACAATTACATGAAGTTGATGCAAAGAGTCAATATTTGCAGTGTTGACCCTTCTTTTTCAAGACCTCTGCAATCCGCCCTGACATGCTGTCAATTAACTTCTGGGCCACATCCTGACTGATGGCAGCCCATTCTTGCATAATCAATGCTTGGAGTTTGTCAGAATTTGTGGGTTTTTGTTTGTCCACCCATCTCTTGAGGATTGACCACAAGTTCTCAATGGGATTAAGGTCTGGGGAGTTTCCTGGCCATGGACCCAAAATATCGATGTTTTATTCCCCGAGCCACTTAGATATCACTTTTTCCTTATGGAAAGGTGCTCCATCATGCTGGAAAAGGCATTGTTCGTCACCAAACTGTTCCTGGATGGTTGGGAGAAGTTGCTCTCGGAGGATGTGTTGGTACCATTCTTTATTCATGGCTGTGTTCTTAGGCAAAATTGTGAGTGAGCCCACTCCCTTGGCTGAGAAGCAACCCCACACATGAATGGTCTCAGGATGCTTTACTGTTGGCATGACACAGGACTGATGGTAGCGCTCACCTTGTCTTCTCCGGACAAGCTTTTTTTCGGATGCCCCAAACAATCGGAAAGGGGATTCATCAGAGAAAATGACTTTAGCCCAGTCCTCAGCAGTCCAATCCCTGTACCTTTTGCAGAATATCAGAATATCCCTGATGTTTTTCCTGGAGAGAAGTGGCTTCTTTGCTGCCCTTCTTGACACCAGGCCATCCTCCAAAAGTCTTCGCCTCACTGTGCATGCAGATGCACTCACACCTGCCTGCTGCCATTCCTGAGCAAGCTCTGTACTGGTGATGCCCCGATCCCATAGCTGAATCAACTTTAGGAGACGATCCTGACGCTTGCTGGACTTTCTTGGGCGTCCTGAAGCCTTCTTCACAACAATTGAACCGCTCTCCTTGAAGTTCTTGATGATCTGATAAATGGTTGATTTAGGTGCAATCTTACTGGCAGCAATATCCTTGCCTGTGAAGCCCTTTTTGTGCAAAGCAATGATGACGGCACATGTTTCCTTGCAGGTAACCATGGTTGACAGAGGAAGAACAATGATTCCAAGCACCAGCCTCCTTTTGAAGCTTCCAGTCTGTTATTCGAACTCAATCAGCATGACAGAGTGATCTCCAGCTTGTCCTCGTCAACACTCACACCTGTGTTAACGAGAGAATACCTGACATGATGTCAGCTGGTCCTTTTGTGGCAGGGCTGAAATGCAGTGGAAATGTTTTTGGGGGGGATTCAGTTCATTTGCATGGCAAAGAGGGACTTTGCAATTAATTGCAATTCATCTGATCACTCTTCATAACATTCTGGAGTATATGCAAATTGCCATCATACAAACTGAGGCAGCAGACTTTGTGAAAATTAATATTTGTGTCATTCTCAAAACTTTTGGCCACGACTGTACATGTGGGTAGAGTTAGTAAAGTGACTTATGCATAGATAATAACAGAGAGTAGCAGCAGCGTAAAAGAGGGGGGGAAATGCAAATATTGTGGATAGCCATTTGATTAAATGTTCAGTAGTCTCATGGCTTGGGGATAGAAGCTGTTTAGAAGCCTCTTGGACCTAGACTTGGTGCTCCGGTACCACTTGCCGTGTGATAGCAGGGAGAACAGTCTATGATTAGGGTGGCTGGAGTCTTTGACCATTTTTAGGGCCTTCCTCTGACACCACCTGGTATATAGGTCCTGGATTGCAGGAAGCTTGGCCCCAGTGATGTACTGGGCTGTTCGCACTACCTTCTGTAGTGCCATGCGGTCGGAGGCCGAGCAGTTGCCATACCAGGCAGTGATGCAACCCGTCAGGATGCTCTCGATGGTGCAGCTGTAGAACCTTTTGAGGATCTGAGGACCCATGCCAAATCTTTTCAGTCTCCTGAGGGGTAATAGATTTTGAGGTGCCCTCTTCACGACTGTCTTGGTATACTTGGACCATGTTAGTTTGTTGGTGATTTGGACACCAAGGAACTTGAAGCTCTCAACCTGCTCCACTACAGCCCCGTCGATGAGAATGTGGGTGTGCTCGGTCCTCCTTTTCCTGTAGTCCACAGTCATCTCCTTAGTCTTGTTCACGTTGAGGGAGAGGTTGTTGTCCTTGCACCACACGGCCAGGTGTCTGACCTCCTCCCTAGGCTGTCTCGGCGTTGTTGGTGATCAGGCCTACCACTGTTGTGTCATCAGCAAACTTAATGATGGTGTTGGAGTCGTGCCTGGCCTTGCAGTCATGAGTGAACAGGGAGTACAGGAGGGGACTGAGCACGCACCCCTGAGGGGTTATTTCACAGGGTTCAGTAGGTGTCAACCTGTACACGTAAACTAGTCACAGAACAATTTTGGTTTAGTAGTTTTGATTTAGTGACAGTTAAATGTTTTTATTTTATTTTTTACAATTGACAAGAAACTCATATCAAAAGTAACGTGAATATTGCATTGTTAAAGCCAGATACTTAGATTGCATATGTATGCAAATTCAGAGAGTGATTTAGTGCAGTGAACAAGTGATTTTGTGAAGGTGTTTGTTGTATTCAGTCGATTGAAAATGTTCTTGGATTCAATCCGTATTGTCGAAGAGATTCCCTAAAAACATGCCACTCTGATACAACCACGACTTTTTCGTAGCAGGTTAGGAGAACTTACATAGCAGGTTAGGAGAAATAACGTAGCAGGTTAGGAGAATTAGGTTAAGGTTAGGAAAAGGCTTAGCGAAAATGCTCTCCTAACCTGCTACGAAAAGTCATTTCTATTCGAAGCGGCACGTTTTTAGGAAGTCCATATTGCCGAAGTATCGTGGAAGATCCAAGTTAAAATGTAAAGGTAATTTCCTATTAAGACGAAATATGCAGTGTTTACCGTGAATGCAGTCTCCGCACTGTGGGAACATTGCCGTTAATTGTCAGTGGCGTTATAAAGCGGATATTTACCACCACGGATTGTACAGAGCCCTTAGAGTTTTGAAACATCAGCCATTTTGATGATCTGTTTATGTTTCTGTACTAAAGGTCATAAGGATGTGCCACATACTGTAAAAACTGCACCAAGGTGACTGAAACAAACAGTAACACTATAGCCTGGTTTCCCCATTGGCAACATATGCTCATTTCCCCACCAGTGGTACGTTTCCACCCAAACAGACTTGTTGAGGATAAAAACCAGTGGTACGTTTCCACCCAAACAGACTTGTTGAGGATAAAAACCAGTGGTACGTTTCCACCCAAACAGACTTGTTGAGGATAAAAACCAGTGGTACGTTTCCACCCAAACAGACTTGTTGAGGATAAAAACCAGTGGTACGTTTCCACCTAAACAGACTTGTTGAGGATAAAAACCAGTGGTACGTTTCCACCAAAACAGACTTGTTGAGGATAAAAACCAGTGGTACGTTTCCACCCAAACAGACTTGTTGAGGATAAAAACCAGTGGTACGTTTCCACCAAAACAGACTTGTTGAGGATAAAAACCAGTGGTACGTTTCCACCCAAACAGACTTGTTGAGGATAAAAACCAGTGGTACGTTTCCACCAAAACAGACTTGTTGAGGATAAAAACCAGTGGTACGTTTCCACCCAAACAGACTTGTTGAGGATAAAAACCAGTGGTACGTTTCCACCAAAACAGACTTGTTGAGGATAAAAACCAGTGGTACGTTTCCACCAAAACAGACTTGTTGAGGATAAAAACCAGTGGTACGTTTCCACCAAAACAGACTTGTTGAGGATAAAAACCAGTGGTACGTTTCCACCCAAACAGACTTGTTGAGGATAAAAACCAGTGGTACGTTTCCACCCAAACAGACTTGTTGAGGATAAAAACCAGTGGTACGTTTCCACCAAAACAGACTTGTTGAGGATAAAAACCAGTGGTACGTTTCCACCCAAACAGACTTGTTGAGGATAAAAACCAGTGGTACGTTTCCACCCAAACAGACTTGTTGAGGATAAAAACCAGTGGTACGTTTCCACCCAAACAGACTTGTTGAGGATAAAAACCAGTGGTACGTTTCCACCCAAACAGACTTGTTGAGGATAAAAACCAGTGGTACGTTTCCACCCAAACAGACTTGTTGAGGATAAAAACCAGTGGTACGTTTCCACCCAAACAGACTTGTTGAGGATAAAAACCAGTGGTACGTTTCCACCAAAACAGACTTGTTGAGGATAAAAACCAGTGGTACGTTTCCACCAAAACAGACTTGTTGAGGATAAAAACCAGTGGTACGTTTCCACCCAAACAGACTTGTTGAGGATAAAAACCAGTGGTACGTTTCCACCAAAACAGACTTGTTGAGGATAAAAACCAGTGGTACGTTTCCACCCAAACAGACTTGTTGAGGATAAAAACCAGTGGTACGTTTCCACCAAAACAGACTTGTTGAGGATAAAAACCAGTGGTACGTTTCCACCAAAACAGACTTGTTGAGGATAAAAACCAGTGGTACGTTTCCACCCAAACAGACTTGTTGAGGATAAAAACCAGTGGTACGTTTCCACCCAAACAGACTTGTTGAGGATAAAAACCAGTGGTACGTTTCCACCAAAACAGACTTGTTGAGGATAAAAACCAGTGGTACGTTTCCACCAAAACAGACTTGTTGAGGATAAAAACCAGTGGTACGTTTCCACCCAAACAGACTTGTTGAGGATAAAAACCAGTGGTACGTTTCCACCCAAACAGACTTGTTGAGGATAAAAACCAGTGGTACGTTTCCACCAAAACAGACTTGTTGAGGATAAAAACCAGTGGTACGTTTCCACCCAAACAGACTTGTTGAGGATAAAAACCAGTGGTACGTTTCCACCCAAACAGACTTGTTGAGGATAAAAACCAGTGGTACGTTTCCACCCAAACAGACTTGTTGAGGATAAAAACCAGTGGTACGTTTCCACCAAAACAGACTTGTTGAGGATAAAAACCAGTGGTACGTTTCCACCAAAACAGACTTGTTGAGGATAAAAACCAGTGGTACGTTTCCACCCAAACAGACTTGTTGAGGATAAAAACCAGTGGTACGTTTCCACCAAAACAGACTTGTTGAGGATAAAAACCAGTGGTACGTTTCCACCAAAACAGACTTGTTGAGGATAAAAACCAGTGGTACGTTTCCACCCAAACAGACTTGTTGAGGATAAAAACCAGTGGTACGTTTCCACCCAAACAGACTTGTTGAGGATAAAAACCAGTGGTACGTTTCCACCAAAACAGACTTGTTGAGGATAAAAACCAGTGGTACGTTTCCACCCAAACAGACTTGTTGAGGATAAAAACCAGTGGTACGTTTCCATCAAAACAGACTTGTTGAGGATAAAAACCAGTGGTACGTTTCCACCAAAACAGACTTGTTGAGGATAAAAACCAGTGGTACGTTTCCACCAAAACAGACTTGTTGAGGATAAAAACCAGTGGTACGTTTCCACCAAAACAGACTTGTTGAGGATAAAAACCAGTGGTACGTTTCCACCCAAACAGACTTGTTGAGGATAAAAACCAGTGGTACGTTTCCACCCAAACAGACTTGTTGAGGATAAAAACCAGTGGTACGTTTCCACCAAAACAGACTTGTTGAGGATAAAAACCAGTGGTACGTTTCCACCCAAACAGACTTGTTGAGGATAAAAACCAGTGGTACGTTTCCACCCAAACAGACTTGTTGAGGATAAAAACCAGTGGTACGTTTCCACCCAAACAGACTTGTTGAGGATAAAAACCAGTGGTACGTTTCCACCAAAACAGACTTGTTGAGGATAAAAACCAGTGGTACGTTTCCACCAAAACAGACTTGTTGAGGATAAAAACCAGTGGTACGTTTCCACCCAAACAGACTTGTTGAGGATAAAAACCAGTGGTACGTTTCCACCAAAACAGATTTGTTGAGGATAAAAACCAGTGGTACGTTTCCACCAAAACAGACTTGTTGAGGATAAAAACCAGTGGTACGTTTCCACCCAAACAGACTTGTTGAGGATAAAAACCAGTGGTACGTTTCCACCCAAACAGACTTGTTGAGGATAAAAACCAGTGGTACGTTTCCACCAAAACAGACTTGTTGAGGATAAAAACCAGTGGTACGTTTCCACCCAAACAGACTTGTTGAGGATAAAAACCAGTGGTACGTTTCCACCCAAACAGACTTGTTGAGGATAAAAACCAGTGGTACGTTTCCACCAAAACAGACTTGTTGAGGATAAAAACCAGTGGTACGTTTCCATCAAAACAGACTTGTTGAGGATAAAAACCAGTGGTACGTTTCCACCAAAACAGACTTGTTGAGGATAAAAACCAGTGGTACGTTTCCACCAAAACAGACTTGTTGAGGATAAAAACCAGTGGTACGTTTCCACCAAAACAGACTTGTTGAGGATAAAAACCAGTGGTACGTTTCCACCCAAACAGACTTGTTGAGGATAAAAACCAGTGGTACGTTTCCACCCAAACAGACTTGTTGAGGATAAAAACCAGTGGTACGTTTCCACCAAAACAGACTTGTTGAGGATAAAAACCAGTGGTACGTTTCCACCCAAACAGACTTGTTGAGGATAAAAACCAGTGGTACGTTTCCACCCAAACAGACTTGTTGAGGATAAAAACCAGTGGTACGTTTCCACCAAACAGACTTGTTGAGGATAAAAACCAGTGGTACGTTTCCACCAAAACAGACTTGTTGAGGATAAAAACCAGTGGTACGTTTCCACCCAAACAGACTTGTTGAGGATAAAAACCAGTGGTACGTTTCCACCAAAACAGATTTGTTGAGGATAAAAACCAGTGGTACGTTTCCACCAAAACAGACTTGTTGAGGATAAAAACCAGTGGTACGTTTCCACCCAAACAGACTTGTTGAGGATAAAAACCAGTGGTACGTTTCCACCCAAACAGACTTGTTGAGGATAAAAACCAGTGGTACGTTTCCACCAAACAGACTTGTTGAGGATAAAAACCAGTGGTACGTTTCCACCCAAACAGACTTGTTGAGGATAAAAACCAGTGGTACGTTTCCACCCAAACAGACTTGTTGAGGATAAAAACCAGTGGTACGTTTCCACCAAAACAGACTTGTTGAGGATAAAAACCAGTGCGTGATGATGTAGGTCACAACAAAATGTACTCTTTCTCTTAAGTTTTCATGACCCGAATAACAATCTTAACCACCATGGCATGTTCAACTCACTGATCGTTTTGTCACAGTAACTGTTAAGTAGCAAAGGTGTCTACTCTGGCCTTGGCACAGCCTACCTGCACTGTATCTGCAGCTGTTGGCGAGAGCACACTTGCCAAGACCAGAGGAGGCACATTTACTATTTAACACAACAGTTACTGTGACAAAATCAGTAGAGTTGAAAATGTCATGGAAACACATTGAACTTTAACATTGAACTTTAAAATGGAACTTTCTATTTTACTCAACTGGTGGAAACACACAACTGGTGGAAACACACCACTGGTAGGAAAATTAACATATTTATTTGCTTTGTGCAGATATTTTAATATTCACATGAAAATGTGTCACCAAATGGATGGAATCCTGATTAGTAACCAGGTTTCCATCCAATCTTTTTATGTGAGTAAAGTAGCCAACATGTCGGATACAAATGTCAAGACAAACCTGATGGAAATAGAACACGTCAGTAAACTTTCCATATGTTGACAGAACAAAATACGCTAGACAAGGTGGGATCTTTTAGTGGCGGTAACATGAATTAATGCGAGACTTATGTGAGAAATGTCGCGAAGAAACGTTTTTATGCACAAATATTGATATAATAACCAACATATCGAAAGTAAACTTGAAGTTACGCGATGACATGTTGTGTGGTCCTCCCACTACGACTCAGGAAACCATGCAGTTTATTAGACTACAGATGAAACATGTTGTGTGGTCCTCCCACTACGACTCAGGAAACCATGCAGTTTATTAGTCTACAGATGAAACATGTTGTGTGGTCCTCCCACTACGACTCAGGAAACCATGCAGTTTATTAGACTACAGATGAAACATGTTGTGTGGTCCTCCCACTACGACTCAGGAAACCATGCAGTTAATTAGACTACAGATGAAACATGTTGTGTGGTCCTCCCACTACGACTCAGGAAACCATACAGTTTATTCAGATGAAACATGTTGTGTGGTCCTCCCACTACGACTCAGGAAACCATGCAGTTAATTAGACTACAGATGAAACATGTTGTGTGGTCCTCCCACTACGACTCAGGAAACCATGCAGTTTATTAGTCTACAGATGAAACATGTTGTGTGGTCCTCCCACTACGACTCAGGAAACCATGCAGTTAATTAGACTACAGATGAAACATGTTGTGTGGTCCTCCCACTACGACTCAGGAAACCATACAGTTTATTCAGATGAAACATGTTGTGTGGTCCTCCCACTACGACTCAGGAAACCATGCAGTTAATTAGACTACAGATGAAACATGTTGTGTGGTCCTCCCACTACGACTCAGGAAACCATGCAGTTTATTAGGCTACAGATGAAACATGTTGTGTGGTCCTCCCACTACGACTCAGGAAACCATGCAGTTTATTAGTCTACAGATGAAACATGTTGTGTGGTCCTCCCACTACGACTCAGGAAACCATGCAGTTTATTAGACTACAGATGAAACATGTTGTGTGGTCCTCCCACTACGACTCAGGAAACCATACAGTTTATTAGACTACAGTTGAAACATGTTGTGTGGTCCTCCCACTACGACTCAGGAAACCATGCAGTTTATTAGTCTACAGTTGAAACATGTTGTGTGGTCCTCCCACTACGACTCAGGAAACCATGCAGTTTATTAGACTACAGATGAAACATGTTGTGTGGTCCTCCCACTACGACTCAGGAAACCATGCAGTTTATTAGGCTACAGATGAAACATGTTGTGTGGTCCTCCCACTACGACTCAGGAAACCATACAGTTTATTAGACTACAGATGAAACATGTTGTGTGGTCCTCCCACTACGACTCAGGAAACCATGCAGTTTATTAGTCTACAGATGAAACATGTTGTGTGGTCCTCCCACTACGACTCAGGAAACCATACAGTTTATTCAGATGAAACATGTTGTGTGGTCCTCCCACTACGACTCAGGAAACCATACAGTTTATTAGACTACAGATGAAACATGTTGTGTGGTCCTCCCACTACGACTCAGGAAACCATGCAGTTTATTAGGCTACAGGTGAAACATGTTGTGTGGTCCTCCCACTACGACTCAGGAAACCATGCAGTTTATTAGGCTACAGATGAAACATGTTGTGTGGTCCTCCCACTACGACTCAGGAAACCATGCAGTTTATTAGACTACAGGTGAAACATGTTGTGTGATCCTCCCACTACGACTCAGGAAACCATGCAGTTTATTAGGCTACAGATGAAACATGTTGTGTGGTCCTCCCACTACGACTCAAGAAACCATGCAGTTTATTAGACTACAGATGAAACATGTTGTGTGGTCCTCCCACTACGACTCAGGAAACCATGCAGTTTATTAGACTACAGGTGAAACATGTTGTGTGGTCCTCCCACTACAACTCAGGAAACCATGCAGTTTATTAGGCTACAGATGAAACATGTTGTGTGGTCCTCCCACTACGACTCAGGAAACCATGCAGTTTATTAGGCTACAGATGAAACATGTTGTGTGGTCCTCCCACTACGACTCAGGAAACCATGCAGTTTATTAGACTACAGATGAAACATGTTGTGTGGTCCTCCCACTACGACTCAGGAAACCATGCAGTTTATTAGACTAAAGATGAAATATGTTGTGTGGTCCTCCCACTACGACTCAGGAAACCATGCAGTTTATTAGACTACAGATGAAACATGTTGTGTGGTCCTCCCACTACGACTCAGGAAACCATGCAGTTTATTAGGCTACAGATGAAACATGTTGTGTGGTCCTCCCACTACGACTCAGGAAACCATGCAGTTTATTAGACTACAGATGAAACATGTTGTGTGGTCCTCCCACTACGACTCAGGAAACCATGCAGTTTATTAGGCTACAGATGAAACATGTTGTGTGGTCCTCCCACTACGACTCAGGAAACCATGCAGTTTATTAGGACTACAGATGAAACATGTTGTGTGGTCCTCCCACTACGACTCAGGAAACCATGCAGTTTATTAGGCTACAGATGAAACATGTTGTGTGGTCCTCCCACTACGACTCAAGAAACCATGCAGTTTATTAGACTACAGATGAAACATGTTGTGTGGTCCTCCCACTACGACTCAGGAAACCATGCAGTTTATTAGACTACAGATGAAACATGTTGTGTGGTCCTCCCACTACGACTCAGGAAACCATGCAGTTTATTAGACTACAGATGAAACATGTTGTGTGGTCCTCCCACTACGACTCAGGAAACCATGCAGTTTATTAGACTACAGATGAAACATGTTGTGTGGTCCTCCCACTACGACTCAGGAAACCATGCAGTTTATTAGACTACAGATGAAACATGTTGTGTGGTCCTCCCACTACGACTCAGGAAACCATGCAGTTTATTAGACTACAGATGAAACATGTTGTGTGGTCCTCCCACTACGACTCAGGAAACCATGCAGTTTATTAGACTACAGATGAAACATGTTGTGTGGTCCTCCCACTACGACTCAGGAAACCATGCAGTTTATTAGGCTACAGATTAAACATGTTGTGTGGTCCTCCCACTACGACTCAGGAAACCATGCAGTTAATTAGACTACAGATGAAACATGTTGTGTGGTCCTCCCACTACGACTCAGGAAACCATGCAGTTTATTAGACTACAGATGAAACATGTTGTGTGGTCCTCCCACTACGACTCAGGAAACCATGCAGTTTATTAGGCTACAGATGAAACATGTTGTGTGGTCCTCCCACTACGACTCAGGAAACCACGCAGTTTATTAGACTACAGATGAAACATGTTGTGTGATCCTCCCACTACGACTCAGGAAACCATGCAGTTTATTAGGCTACAGATGAAACATGTTGTGTGGTCCTCCCACTACGACTCAGGAAACCATGCAGTTTATTAGACTACAGATGAAACATGTTGTGTGGTCCTCCCACTACGACTCAGGAAACCATGCAGTTTATTAGACTACAGATGAAACATGTTGTGTGGTCCTCCCACTACGACTCAGGAAACCATGCAGTTTATTAGACTACAGATGAAACATGTTGTGTGGTCCTCCCACTACGACTCAGGAAACCATGCATGATCATCGATACATGACTGCCTTTTGACAAATAAAAATAATCTCATCATGTAGGCCACGTGTTTTTACTTCTTACCTGACTGATGAAATAAGGTCACTAATTAGTAAATAAATCCCCTCACCTGGTCCTCTAGGCCTTACTTAAAGGAACACCTGACACTAGGCCCTTCATAGAATCAGTTTGACACCCCTGATGTAGGCTATACCCGCATTCTATCTGCCAGCTGTTGGCTAGAGCGCACGTGCCAATACAGTCTGTTGGCTAGAGCGCACGTGCCAATACAGTCTGTTGGCTAGAGCGCACGTGCCAATACAGTCTGTTGGCTAGAGCGCACGTGCCAATACAGTCTGTTGGCTAGAGCGCACGTGCCAATACAGTCTGTTGGCTAGAGCGCATGTGCCAATACAGTCTGTTGGCTAGAGTGCACGTGCCAGTACAGTCTGTTGGCTAGAGCGCACGTGCCAATACAGTCTGTTGGCTAGAGCGCACGTGCCAATACAGTCTGTTGGCTAGAGTGCACGTGCCAATACAGTCTGTTGGCTAGAGCGCACGTGCCAATACAGTCTGTTGGCTAGAGTGCACGTGCCAGTACAGTCTGTTGGCTAGAGCGCACGTGCCAGTACAGTCTGTTGGCTAGAGCGCACGTGCCAGTACAGTCTGTTGGCTAGAGCGCACGTGCCAGTACAGTCTGTTGGCTAGAGCGCACGTGCCAATACAGTCTGTTGGCTAGAGTGCACGTGCCAATACAGTCTGTTGGCTAGAGCGCACGTGCCAATACAGTCTGTTGGCTAGAGCGCACGTGCCAATACAGTCTGTTGGCTAGAGCGCACGTGCCAATACAGTCTGTTGGCTAGAGTGCACGTGCCAATACAGTCTGTTGGCTAGAGTGCACGTGCCAATACAGTCTGTTGGCTAGAGTGCACGGACCGAGAGACTGAAAAACAGCTTCTATCTCAAGGCCATCAGACTGTTAAACAGCCATCACTAACATTGAGTGGCTGCTGCCAAAATACTGACTCAAATCTCTAGCCACTTTAATAATAAAAAATGTGATGTAATAAATGTATCACTAGTCACTTTAAACAATGCCCCTTTATATAATGTTTACATACCCTACATTACTAATCTCATATGTATACACTGTACTCGATACCATTGATGAAACTGTCTATCACTCTGTCATACAGTACAGACTGTCTATCACTCTGTCATACAGTACAGACTGTCTATCACTCTGTCATACAGTACAGACTGTCTATCACTCTGTCATACAGTACAGACTGTCTATCACTCTGTCATACAGTACAGACTGTGTACTGTCTATCACTCTGTCATACAGTACAGACTGTCTATCACTCTGTCATACAGTACAGACTGTCTATCACTCTGTCATACAGTACAGACTGTCTATCACTCTGTCATACAGTACAGACTGTCTATCTCTCTGTCATACAGTACAGACTGTCGATCACTCTGTCATACAGTACAGACTGTCTATCACTCTGTCATACAGTACAGACTGTCTATCACTCTGTCATACAGTACAGACTGTCTATCACTCTGTCATACAGTACAGACTGTCTATCACTCTGTCATACAGTACAGACTGTCTATCACTCTGTCATACAGTACAGACTGTCTATCACTCTGTCATACAGTACAGACTGTCTATCACTCTGTCATACAGTACAGACTGTCTATCACTCTGTCATACAGTACAGACTGTGTACTGTCTATCACTCTGTCATACAGTACAGACTGTCTATCACTCTGTCATACAGTACAGACTGTCTATCACTCTGTCATACAGTACAGACTGTCTATCACTCTGTCATACAGTACAGACTGTCTATCACTCTGTCATACAGTACAGACTGTCTATCACTCTGTCATACAGTACAGACTGTCGATCACTCTGTCATACAGTACAGACTGTCTATCACTCTGTCATACAGTACAGACTGGCTATCACTCTGTCATACAATACAGACTGGCTATCACTCTGTCATACAATACAGACTGTCTATCACTCTGTCATACAGTACAGACTGTCTATCACTCTGTCATACAGTACAGACTGTCTATCACTCTGTCATACAGTACAGACTGTCTATCACTCTGTCATACAGTACAGACTGTCTATCACTCTGTCATACAGTACAGACTGTCTATCACTCTGTCATACAGTACAGACTGTCTATCACTCTGTCATACAGTACAGACTGTCTATCACTCTGTCATACAGTACACACTGTCTATCACTCTGTCATACAATACAGACTGTCTATCACTCTGTCATACAATACAGACTGTCTATCACTCTGTCATACAGTACAGACTGTCTATCACTCTGTCATACAGTACAGACTGTCTATCACTCTGTCATACAATACAGACTGTCTATCACTCTGTCATACAATACAGACTGTCTATCACTCTGTCATACAGTACAGACTGTCTATCACTCTGTCATACAGTACAGACTGTCTATCACTCTGTCATACAGTACACACTGTCTTTCACTCTGTCATACAGTACAGACTGTCTTTCACTCTGTCATACAGTACAGACTGTCTATCACTCTGTCATACAGTACAGACTGTCGATCACTCTGTCATACAATACAGACTGTCTATCACTCTGTCATACAGTACACACTGTCTATCACTCTGTCATACAGTACAGACTGTCTATCACTCTGTCATACAGTACAGACTGTCTATCACTCTGTCATACAGTACAGACTGTCTATCACTCTGTCATACAGTACAGACTGTCGATCACTCTGTCATACAGTACAGACTGTCTTTCACTCTGTCATACAGTACAGACTGTCTATCACTCTGTCATACAGTACAGACTGTCTATCACTCTGTCATACAGTACAGACTGTCTATCACTCTGTCATACAGTACAGACTGTCTATCACTCTGTCATACAGTACAGACTGTCTTTCACTCTGTCATACAGTACAGACTGTCTATCACTCTGTCATACAGTACAGACTTAAATGTTTTGTTGTCCTACACTACCTGGCTAAAATGCTTGATTGTTAGCAAAACTTCCTTTCATGGGCAACGTTAGCTAGTTAACAATAACTTTCTACGTCTAGCTACATATCAAACATCCATCCTCTCAGTCCAGGAGCACAACATATGAATTTATGGATCAGAATCGCCATTATATAATCATTGGCCAATACGGAGAATTAAGTCAAATCACAAGTCAAAATCCCTATCTCCATCCATAGCTAATTTAGGAAAGGGCCCATTTTAGCTAGCTAGCCACCGGAGGACAACAACAACACACAAGAGGCAACAATTCAAGCTGTTTCTGTCAATTATGTATTTGTCTTCATGCGATGTGATAGTCGTGAAGACAAATCCAAATTGGCTACTCTTGACGCTTTTTTGTGTGCGCCAGGACCATTCACAGTTGAGCTCATTCAGTTTAGCTAAACACTGATTGGCTATTATTTTATAAAACATTTTAATCAAGAGAGGCTAAATGCTTGCTGGATTCCCTTGCATTCAATGCTACAGGTGGCAACAGTGTCATACTCTTTATGACCAGACAGCATCAGATAGATGGCGTACACATACAGAGACAGAGGGGCGCTGTTGTGCTCACTAGGATGCTGTCTCCGGGGAGATACATACAGCCTCTTGCAAAGTGAAGGAAAAGTATAAACACAGAGAGACGAAAGATTATTTATTTATTTTTGTTTTAATTTTAAATTTTGGGGGGACGCCTGGCTTTCCTTGGTATCCATGAATACACGACACTGGGCACACTCGCTATATAACGCAATATTTTTGGGTGAGAAACCCTTTTAACTTTTTCTTCGATACACGGGAATTTAACAGCAAAAGTAATTTTAATGTGCACTATGTTATCACACACATCCTTTTATCCACATGTCAATTTTATGGAAACACATCTCTGGTGTGAAAATGCACATATTGTTTTTATGCAGATTTTTTGAATGTTTGCATTGAAAATCTGTCGTTAATTAGATGGAAACCTAGCTAGTGTCACCATTCATTCATCCCAGCCAAATCTCAGGAGGAACTTTTAAAAACAGACACGGACCCCTACTGATGTGTGAATACCTTTATTTCTAATTCACACTACAGGCCAAACTGAAATGTACTGGGCTGACTTGAATATATGTTCCATTTAGAAGACACTTCTAACAAAAGCTTTTTATAGTCATGAATACATGTTTTACATTTTAAGAATGGGTGATCCCAAGAATTGATCCCACTATCTTGGTTCTGGAAGCGCCATGCTCTACCAACTGAGCTACAGAGCTGTGTTCACATGGTCCTTTTTAGCAGGGTTCCAGCCACTGTGTTGGATAACTCAACCTGGTCTCAGAGCATTACGTATGATTCTGTATGGAAATCCAGTAACGCTCCGTTTAGTATGATATGTTACGTTTCGTATGTATTCATTTGTGGACGTCCATTACCCATTTTAAATGATATGTTATGAATTGCAATTCGTACTATATGTTACGAATTTGTAAAACGTACAATATGTTACGAATTCGCAAAACGTATGATATGTTATGAATTCTAGCTAGGTGGCTAATGTAAGGGTTAAGCTGGGCTAGGGGTTAAGTTTAGGAGTTAGGTTAAAGAGTTAAGGTTAGGGGAAGGGTTAGTTAAGTAGTTGCAAAGTAGTTAAAAAGTAGTAAGTAGTTGAAAAGTTGCTAATTAGATAAAATGCTAAAGTTGTCTGTGATGAGATTTGAACTCGCAACCCTTGGGTTGCTAGACATTGGCATTATACACCCACCCACACTTTTTTTTTTTTATACATACACCCACCCCCCCTCTGTCTTATTTGACCAGACCAAACATAACATATCATACTAAATGGAGTGTGTCATATTTTCGGATTTATGTAGAGAATAATACGAAATGCTCTGAGACCAGGCTGGCTGAATATGCAGGTGGTTTGAGTCAGCTTGGTTCGTCTCAGTAGTGTGAAAAGCCCTCTTTAGTCACTGGTCGACTGTGTCATCGACTGACAGATTGTTATAACATGTGATGTGGTTGGCTGATAGGTAAAATACCTATCCATGTGTAGTAAGATCTGGCATGCGTCAGAAAGGCATAGGCAGAGGAACGTGCTCTCTCTCCTCTTTCTATATGACTCAAGGCCCCACACCAAAACCCACTTCCTGCTGATACTACACTGAACAAAAATAAAAACTCAACATGTAAAGTGTTGGTCCCATGTTTCATGAGTTGAAATAACAGATAACAGAAATGTTGCATACGCATACAAATCTTATTTCTCTTCAACTTTGTGTACAAATGAGTTTACATCCTTGTTAGTGAGCATTTCTTCTGTGTCAAGATAATCCATCCACATGACAGGTGTGGCATATCAAGAAGCTGATTAAACGGCATGATCATTACACAGGTGCACCTTGTGCTGGGGATGTCTCAAGTTTTGAGGGAGCGTGCAATTGGCATGCTGACTGCAGGAATGTCCTCCAGAGCTGTTGCCAGAGAATTTAATGTTAATTTCTCTACCATAAGCCGCCTCCAACGTTGTTTTAGAGAATTTGGGCCACACGTCCGACAGGCCTCACCACCGCAGACCACGTGTATGGGGGGACAACGAACACAATTGCATTTTATCAATGGTCATTTTAATGCACAGAGATACCGTGAAAAGATCCTGAGGCCCATTGTGACGCCCATTTTGTTTCAGGTATCTGTGACCAACAGCTGCATATCTGTATTCCCAGTCATGTGAAATCCATAGATTAGTGTCTAATGAATTTTTCTCAATTGACTGATTCCCTTATATGAACTGAAATTGTTGCATGATGTGTTGATATTTTAGTTCAGTTTAGTTCACAGAGAGTGAAGCAGCTATAGAGGGACAGAGTTTGGGGCACACAAACACACAGGAGTACTAGTAATCACAGAGCGTTAGTCTAAGAGTTTGATTTTTCCTCCTTGTATATAGCATCACATAAAGTCATCATTCAGCCAATATCTTTCTTATGAGGATTGATCTTGTTAGTAAGTCTCCTCGTGGAGTCTGCTACGTTATCTGCCATGTAGTGGAGTGCATGGTGAATGGCACCACCATGTGGCTGGTTCTGACATTACAACCCATCCATTGTTGAATAGCAGAGGCAGATAATACAGAGGCCAGTCAGTACGAGTCTGTCTGCTGGAACAACTTTCCACCAGGAGTAGCAAATTAAACTGGTGTAACGCCCCCATTTATCTCTCTCTCTCTCTCTCTCTCTCTCTCTCTCTCTCTCTCTCTCTCTCTCTCTCTCTCTCTCTCTCTCCCCCTCTCCCTCTCCCTCTCTCTCTCCCTCTCCCTCTCCCTCTCCCTCTCCCTCTCCCCTCTCCCTCTCTCCCTCTCCCTCTCCCTCTCTCCCTCTCCCTCTCCCTCTCAGAATTGATTGACATATTCCATAAAGCTACGAGACTGGACCCAGATGGACAGAGACGTTGCTGTAAAGAGATTAGTTGTGACACCCATCTGCCTGGTTTACATCCATCAGACTAGCTGAGTTACTGTGACTGAGCTGAGTAGCCTTGGCATGCCCTGCTAACTGAGTAGCCTTGGCAGGCCCTGCTAACTGAGTAGCCTTGGCAGGCCCTGCTAACTGAGTAGCCTTGGCAGGCCCTGCTAACTGAGTAGCCTTGGCAGGCCCTGCTAACTGAGGAGCCTTGGCAGGCCCTGCTAACTGAGTAGCCTTGGCAGGCCCTGCTAACTGAGTAGCCTTGGCAGGCCCTGGTAACTGAGGAGCCTTGGCAGGCCCTGCTAACTGAGGAGCCTTGGCAGGCCCTGCTAACTGAGCAGCCTTGGCAGGCCCTGCTAACTGAGGAGCCTTGGCAGGCCCTGCTAACTGAGGAGCCTTGGCAGGCCCTGCTAACTGAGGAGCCTTGGCAGGCCCTGCTAACTGAGTAGTCCCTGGTAACTGAGTAGTCCCTGGTAACTGAGTAGTCCCTGGTAACTGAGTAGTCCCTGGTAACTGAGTAACCCCTGAGTAGCCCCTGGCAGGTCCTGGTAACTGAGTAGCCCCTGGCAGGTCCTGGTAACTGAGTAGCCCCTGGCAGGTCCTGGTAACTGAGTAGCCCCTGGCAGGCCCTGGTAACTGAGTAGCCTTGGCAGGCCCTGGTAACTGAGTAGCCTTGGCAGGTCCTGGTAACTGAGTAGTCTTGGCAGGTCCTGGTAGGTCCTGGTAACTGAGTAGTCTTGGCAGGCCCTGGTAACTGAGTAGCCTTGGCAGGTCCTGGTAACTGAGTAGTCTTGGCAGGTCCTGGTAGGTCCTAGTAACTGAGTAGCCTTGGCAGGTTCTGGTAACTGGAACCATAAATACTTATTGAAAGGGTTCTCCTAGGGGGACAGCCGAAGAACACTATTAGGTTCTAGATAGCACCTTTCCTTCTGTGTAGCTCAGTAGCCCCTGGCACTGTCATCTGGGGTGAATCAACATACACATAACTTAACCATTCTGCAGGGTTTTGTTCCAGCCCTAAATTGGACTTACTGTATGCTTCATGACTGTCTTACTGCCACAGCAACAGAACGGAAGGTGTGTCTATATACTGCCTAGTTGACATCTATCAGCCTGGGGTAATTAGTGTACGGTGAGTAGGCCCTGGCAGCCTTCACTGTTGTCTGGGGACAATCATCACACAGGAGGAGAACTATACATGAGGTGGCCAACAGTGATGGAGGCTAGTGGACGGTAAACTGGAGTGGCCTCAGGAAAACTCAGGTCAACTCAGGCAATGTCAGGTAAACTCAGACTATGTCAGGTAAACTCAGACAATGTCAGGTAAACTCAGACTATGTCAGGTAAACTCAGGCAAAGTCAAGTCAACTCAGGCAAAGTCAAGTCAATTCAGGCAAAGCCAAGTCAACTCGGGTAAAGTCAACTCAGGCAAAGCCAAGTCAACTCGGATAAAGTCAACTCAGGCAAAGCCAAGTCAACTCGGGTAAAGTCAACTCAGGCAAAGCCAAGTCAACTCAGGCAAAGTCAAGTCAACTCAGGTAAAGTCAAGTCAACTCGGGTAAAGTCAACTCAGGCAAAGCCAAGTCAACTCAGGCAAAGTCAAGTCAACTCAGGCAAAGCCAAGTCAACTCAGGTAAAGTCAAGTCAACTCAGGTAAAGTCAAGTCAACTCAGGTAAAGCCAAGTCAACTCAGGTAAAGCCAGGTCAACTCAGGCAAAGTCAAGTCAACTCAGGCAAAGTCAAGTCAACTCAGGCAAAGTCAAGTCAACTCAGGTAAAGTCAGGTCAACTCAGGTAAAGTCAAGTCAAGTCAACTCAGGCAAAGTCAAGTCAACTCAGGTAAAGTCAGGTCAACTCAGGTAAAGTCAAGTCAAGTCAACTCAGGTAAACTATTTTTATATCACTACATCCCATGCAGGGTTTTGTTCAAGACATACTCTAAAGAATTCTACTGAATCTGCCCGCTAGGACCTTAATTGGCTGAATCAGTTGTGTTTGTGTTGGGTAGCTCTGGAATTCAACTTGGTCTGACATGACACCTTAGTCCCTATATAGTGACCTACTTTTGACCCGAAGCCATACGTAGGTGGAATAGGGTGCCATTTCAGAGGCAATCTTGGACTTTTGCTTCCTGACTTACTGTTTGCCACGGCAACAGAGCAGACGGTGTGTCTACATGCTGCCTCCCTCCTAAACCAGATCCAATCAGATCAACACTTCAACTGTAATGAAGTGTGTTTGTTAATCTGCGAATCTGATTGGAAACCGTTGACTGTCTGGACACATACAGGCTGGATATCTCACCGGGAATCATGTCTGTAGGCCTTATAGCGCGGTTAAGTCCTGACTCGGCCATATGGAGAACAGCTGGTGAATTACATTCAATCTGTGTGGTCTGTGTCACTCCTGCCACAGTAAAATCATGATTCCTGCATGCAGGCTTTAAGACTGAGGATCATCCCGTTTTGTGTGTGTGTGTGTTTGTGTTACTTCTTGACCCCAGTCAGTGTGCCATTCCCTTGTGAGATCAGCAGCACACCACATAGAGATGTAACCCCGGGGTACGAGACATGCTTTTGGGAATAAAATAACTGACATCCAATAATATAAGAACGACAACAACAGCAGGAGAAGTAACAGGCTTTGGACAGGAGGAACACAGAGATGGCTGTGCTTTACCGTTCACCTTCACTGCAGAGCAGCGAGCTCCTGGCGCTGTACGGACGAGAAGCGGACCCTTACAGGGGAAGAGACCGGGGCCTTGGCCATGAGGTGAGGAGACAACAAGGTGGAACTTGTGGGGTTTACTACAAAGCAGGTTCAAAGAGTTAGCCAGCTAACTTCAGAACTACATACAGAACCCTCTGTAATTACAGGGACACTGCAGCATGTTTTCTTCTTGTGGCTCTATATTCCAACAGTTTGGATTTGAAATCAAACAATTACCATGTTAAAGTGCAGACTGTCAGCTTACATTTTTTGGGCATTTTCATCCATATCAGGTGAACCGTTACAACACTTTTTGTAAATAGTCCCCCCCCCCCATTTTAGGGGAGAAAAAGTACTTGGACAAATATACTTATTATATGTGTATTAAAGTAATAAAAAGTTGGGACCAAAAAGTAAAAAGTATTTGGTCCCATATTCCTAGCACCCAACGACTCTACACATGTGTTGGATGCATTTCCTCTTTGTTTTGGTTGTGTTTCAGATTATTATCCAATAGAAATGAACGGTAAATAATGCATTGTGTCATTTTGGAGTCACTTTTATTGTAAATAAGAATGGAATATGTTTCTAAACACTTCTCCATGAATGTGGATGTTACCATGACTACGGATAGTCCTGAATGAATCGTAAATAATGATGAGAGAGAAAGTTACAGATGCACAAATATCATACCCCCAAGACATTTTAATCTCTCACCATTACATTAACAAGGGAGGTTAGCATTTTTGGGGGGGGGGTATGATATATACAGTATGAGTCAAAAGTTTGGACACACCTACTCATTCCAGGGTTTTTCTTAATTTTTACTGTTTTCTACAATGTAGAATAATATGGAAGACATCAAAACTATGAGATAACACATATGGAATCATGTATCAACTAAAAAAAAGATTTAAACAAATCAAAATATATTTTATATTTAAGATTCTTCAAAGTAGCCACCCTTTGCTTTGATGACAACTTTGCACACTCTCTGCATTCTCTCAACCAGCTTCATGAGGTAGTCACCTGGAATGCATTTCTATTAACAGGTGTTCCTTCTTAAAAGTTCATTTGTGGAATTTCTTTCCTTCTTAATGTGTTTGAGCCAATCAGTTGTGTTGTGACAAGGTAGGGCTGGTATACAGAAGATGGCCCTATTTGGTAAAAGACCAAGTCCATATTATGGCAAGAACAGCTCAAATAAGCAAAGAGAAATGACAGTCCATCATTACTTTAAGACATGAAAAGGTCTGTCAATCTGGAAAATGTCAAGAACTTTGAGCGTTTCTTCAAGTGTAGTCGCCAACCTCCGTGTCTTTGTGAGACGCAGAGTAGGGGAAGGGATGATCTCCGCATGTGTGGTTCCCACCGTGAAGTAGGAGTTGTGATGGTGCGGGGGTGCTTATCACAGATACAAAGGTATCTGTGACCAACAGATGCATATCTGTATTCCCAGTCATGTTAAATCCATAGATTAGGGCCTAGTGAATTTATTTAAATTGACTGATTTCCATATATGAACTGTAACTCAGTCAAATCTGTGAAATTGTTTCATGTTGCGAATATATATTTTTGTTCATTGTATATATATTTTTGAAGAAATGCTTGAAATGGTCAAATTGACTGAACAACCAAAAACACATATTTAGGATTAGCTTTCTTATTGAATCAGAAAATCTATCGTTTTCTGGCTGATTATCAAAATTAGCTATTTTTCCAACACAAATTGTTAACGGATGTTAATTCATGTTAAATCTTCACTGTAGTGGGTGTTAATTCATGTTAAATCTTCACTGTAGTGGGTGTTTATTCATGTTAAATCTTCACTGTAGTGGGTGTTAATTCATGTTAAATCTTCACTGTAGCGGGTGTTAATTCATGTTAAATCTTCACTGTAGCGGGTGTTAATTCATGTTAAATCTTCACTGTAGCGGGTGTTAATTCATGTTAAATCTTCACTGTAGTGGGTGTTAATTCATGTTAAATCTTCACTGTAGTGGGTGTTATTAATTCATGTTAAATCTTCACTATAGCGGGTATTAATTCATGTTAAATCTTCACTGTAGCGGGTGTTAATTCATGTTAAATCTTCACCGTAGCTGGTGTTAATTCATGTTAAATCTTCACTGTAGCGGGTGTTTATTAATGACGTAGGAGTCTAATACAGTACTATAAGGTCTTATTGTGTGTGTACTGTACATAATATTCTGAATGAATCTTTCAGGAGTATGTGGATTCAGAGGGCAGCGAGGAGGGGAGAGGCGACATGCGGAGCTCTCTCTCTCTGGAGGAAGGATACGGGGTGGAGAGAGGGGAGCGCTCAGGCCTGGGACGTGTCTACTTCTCCAACCAGGTAGCCCAGAATAGATACTGTTCTGTGCTCTTTACACCTGGGCCCCTTTTACTGTAAATTCATGTCCATTCCTTTACTGTTTCTACTGTTCCTCTGTATATGCGTAGGCTTTGCCTGTTGTTTCATTAACAACTGATGTTGAAACTAAATTGCTGCGATGGGACAGTAGTGCCTGGTTCACACTATCATGTCAATCCAAACTTTAATGTTCTGGCTTGGCAATTTGTATCTTTACCTGATCTTTTCTAGCACGGTTCCAGCTACTATGGCTTGGCTTGGTTTGGCTTGGCTTGGCTTGGCTTGGCTTGGTTTGGTTTGGTTTGGTTTGGTTTGATTTGGTTTGGCTTGGCTTGGTTTGGCTTTGCTTGGTTTGGCTTGGTTTGGTTTGGCTTGGCTTGGCTTGATTTGGTTTGGCTTGGTTTGGCTTGATTTGGTTTGGTTTGATTTGATTTGGTTTGGTTTGGCTTGGCTTGGTTTGGTTTGGTTTGGCTTGATTTGGTTTGGTTTGGTTTGGTTTGATTTGGCTTGGTTTGGCTTGATTTGGCTTGGTTTGGCTTGATTTGGTTTGGTTTGGTTTGGCTTGGTTTGGTTTGGTTTGGCTTGATTTGGTTTGGTTTGATTTGGCTTGGTTTGGCTTGATTTGGTTTGGTTTGGCTTGGTTTGGTTTGGCTTGATTTGGTTTGGTTTGGCTTGGTTTGGTTTGGCTTGATTTGGTTTGGTTTGGCTTGGTTTGGTTTGGTTTGGTAGTGTGAAAAGGGTCAAAAGATTGTCTGAATCAAAGGTTGCGATTCTATCCAATCAGTGCGCGCTTGACAGATAAGGTCATTTCAGATTGAGCCAATAAATGCAGCGTTTATCATGAATGTGGTCTCCGGGACCGTGGGAACATTGTCTTTAAAAGGTGCATAGCCGGGCGATCGGATTGAAACCCGGTCCTAAATGTGGGTGTTCCTCTTCCCACACCAGGACTACTACCAGAGGCTGGAGCAGCTGCAGAGAACCCACCTGAGGAACATGGCTGAACTGGAGAAGATGTATATCTGTAAAAGGTCAAAGGTCAACAAGAAGGACGATGAGGAGGAGTATGAGGAGGACAAGTGTTTGGAGAGAGAGGGCAGAGACATACAGGATCTCCAGCCCAGGTCTGATATCATGGCTTTTAGTACTGTACCTTTTGAGATGGAATTGAGTTGTTAGTTAAGTAGTTGTAGGCTATGTACCCTTGTGCTACCTTTGTACAAGACAGGGAACAATGACGTGTTTATTAAACTGAACCAAAATATAAAAACAACATGTAAAGTGTTGATTTCATGTTTCATGAGCTGAAATTTTAAAAAAATCCCCAAAATGTTCCATATTCACAAAAAGCTTATTTCTCTCAAATGTTGTGCACACATTTGTTTACATCCCTGTTAGTGAGCATTTCTCCTTTGCCAAGATAATCCTGACAGGTGTGGCATATCCAGAACATGATTAAACAGCGTGATCATTACACAGTTGCAGGGGACAATAAAAGGCCACTCTAAAATGTGCAACACAATGCCACAGATGTCTCAAGTGTTGAGGGAGCGTGCAATTGGCGTGCTGACTGCAGGAATGTCCACCAGAGCTGTTGCCAGAGAATTTAATTTTAACTTCTCTACCATAAGCCGCCTCCAACGCCGTTTTAGATAATTTGGCAGTACGTCTAACCAGCCTCACAACCGCAGACCACGTTTAACCATGCCAGCCCAGGACCTCCACATCTGGCTTCTTCACCTGAGGGATTGTCTGAGACCAGCCACCCGGACAGTGGATGAAACTGAGGAGTATTTCTGTCTGGAATAAAGCCCTTTTGCAAGGGAAAACTCATTCTGATTGGCTGGGTCTGGCTCTCAAGTGGGTGGGCCTATGCCCTCCCAGGCCCACCCATGGCTGCTCCCCTGCCCAGTCATGTGAAATCCATAGATTAGCGCCTAATTAATTTATTTCACTTGACTGATTTCCTTACCATATTAACTATAACTCAGTAGAATCGTTGAAATTGTTGCATGTTGCATTTATATATTTTTTCAGTGTAGTATTTGGGGGAACAAAAACATCAGTGTTTGTTTTGTTGTGCTTTTGAAGAAGGTATTTTAGTGTTTCACATCCTAAGGGGGGCTTTAACCATGATGCGCTTGATACGTTTTTTCACGGTAGCAACAATGAAAGCTCATCTTAAATGATACTCAACCTCCTGTCTCTCAGTGTCACGTCGGAAAGCCAGAGCTCTGGCTCTATGCCGGTGAGGCGACTGCAGAGAATCCTTTCAGACGAGGAGCTTAACTTCCACGAGGAGACGTCCAGCGACGTGTCTGACCAATCAGGAGACGGTGTTGGTAGAGACGGAGAAGAGGAGGATAACCATTATGAACTGCTGCTGGAAGAGAGAGAAGGTCAGTGGGGAAAACAGCATGTCATAAATATGCCACCTGTTATAACATAATATGTCATAAATATGCCACCTGTTATAACATAATATGTCATAAATATACCACCTGTTATAACATATGTCATAAATATGCCACCTGTTATAACATAATATGCTAATCTTCTCCTACCGTTGTCAATATTTTTGTAAATAATTCAGCACAAAGTTCACTAAATGTTAAAACAGTAAGTCTCTGACTTTATTGTGAAATCCTGGTCACGTTTAAAAAATAAATGTATGTACTGTGTATAAACAGTGCCCTCAGAAAGCATTCAAATCCCTTGACTCATTCCATATTTTGCTGTGTTACAGCCTGAATTCAAAATTGATTAAATAAAACAAATTCTTCACTCATCTACACACAATACCCCATAATGACAAAGTGAAAACATGTTTTTATAAAAACATTTTTTTACATTTATTGGAAATTAAATACAGAAATACAGTATCTCATTTGCAAAAGTATTGACACCCCTGAGTCAATACTTGTTAGAATCCCCTTTGCCAGCAGTCACACCAGTGAGTCTTTCTGGGTAAGTCTCTAAGAGCTTTGCACACCTGGATTGTATAATGTCTTCTTGGTAAGCAACTCCAGTGTAGATTTGGCGTTGTGTTTTCGGTTATTGTCCTGCTGAAAGGTGAATTCATCTCCCAGTGTCTGTTGGAAAGCAGACTGAACCAGGTTTTCCACTAGGATTTTCCTGCGCTTATCTTCCTGTGCTTATTTCGTTTCTTTTTTTATCCTGAAAAACTTCCAATCCTTAATGATTACAAGCATACCCATAACATGATGCAGCTACCACTAGGCTTGAAAATATGGAGCAAAAAATATATGTGTTGTATTGGCCCCAAACATAACACTTGTTGCAAACAGGATGCATGTTTTGGAATATTTTTTATTCTGTACAGGCTTCCTTTTCACTCTGTCAATTAGGTTAGTATTGTGGAGTAACTACAATGTTGTTGATCCATCCTCAGTTATCTCCTATTACAGCCATTAATCTCTGTAACTGTTTTAAAGTCCCCATTGGCCTCATGGTGAAATCCCTGAGAGGTTTCCTTCCTCTCCGGCAACTGAGTTAAGGACGCCTGTATCTTTGTAGTGACTGGGTGTATTGATACACCATCCAAAGTGTAATTAATAACTTCACCATGCTTGAAGGATATTCAATGTCTGCTTTTGAATTTTTACCCATCTACCAATAGGTGCCCTTCTTTGTGAGGCATTGGGAAACTTCCCTGGTCTTTGTGGTTGAATCTGTGTTTAAATTCATTGCTCGACTGCGGGACCTTACAGATAATTGTATGTATGGGGTACAGAGATGATTAGTCATTTAAAAATCGCAGACAGTGAGTCCATGGAACTTATGTGACTTGTTAAGCACTCCTGCACTTATTTAGGCTTGCCATAACAAAGGGATTGAATACTTATTGACTCAAGACATTTCTGCTTTTCATTTTTAATGAATTAGTAAAAAATGTGAAGAAAATGTGAAAAAAAAAAAACATAATTCCACTTTGACATTATAGGGTATTATGTGTAGGCCAGTGACAAAAAAATCTGAACTTAATCCATTTTAAATTCAGGCTGTAACACAACAAAATGTGGAAAAAGTAAAGAGGTGTGAATACTTTCTGAAGGCACTGTATGTATACAAATTCACTCAATCCATCCGTCAAGGTCACATTTTTAATAGTTCCCTATTTTGTCTCTTTCTGATTGTAGAGGACAGCCACAGCCCCAGGGCCTGGAGCAGGAAGGACAAACCCCTCAGGAACAGTCTCAGGTAAAGAGAGAGAATGTGACTTCTTCTGTGGTTCTTTCTACTTGAAATTGTTCTTAACTGTATGAATTATTTTTTCCAAAAAATCCTCTTGCGTAAATACATGAAAGGGTGCTTGGAGCCAAAGGTCGATCACATAAAAAATGAAACAAGGCCTCAAAGCATTCACTAGAAGATATACGTTGCAATTCAAGCTTTGTTTTACTTTTGTTCCCCCACAGGGACAGTCAGTCCTGCTGTCCAGAGAGTATAACCACCACCACCACCACCACCGCCCTTAAGCAGCCATCATCTACTTCATCATCTAGGAGCCAGCTCCAGATCCAGCTCCAGCTGAGAGACTGCTGCCCCAAGAGCCAGGGCAGAAACCAGGGAGGAAACCTGAGCAAGACAGGGAGGAGAACCAGAGGCGAGAGCTATAGGGGGGATAGAGGTCCTGATAACTCCAGGGGGACTGTGACCGTCCCCGAGCCGTTCAGGATGATGATGAGGGAGGAGGAGAAGAAGAGGAGGAAGGTGAGGAGGTTTTGTTTAGTTGTATTGTTCCCTAAAGAGTCTTGAATGAATAATGTACCATAGCATTCCATAGGGAATGTACTACGTGTCATAAATACAGTATATGTATGCCAGACGTGCTGAGCAAATGTCCCTCTGGGTGTTTGGGTGAAAAGTACTGTATAAAACGAATGTAATATTGATGTATTATTGTTATTAAGGTCAGGACGCGTTCGGAGGTGGAGCTGGAGAACTTGCTGCTGCGCCGGGAGCTGGACGAGCTGAGGGAGTGCGGCATGAAGTTCCGGGCCTCGCCGGCGCCCGCCCACACTCGCCTGCCGCTCTACGACGTCATCAGCCGCCGCCTCAGCCAGCGGCCCGGTTACCATCCCGGTAACCACGGAGTTAACTTTGGTAATTATCGGTGTGTCTCGGTCAGCGGTGGCAACCAATGGGCCTCCTCCTGCTCACCCCAGAGACCATTCAGCTTCCTGGAGAGAGAGAGGAGGAAGAGGGAGCAGAGGATTGAAGTGGAACTGGGGAACCTGGTGGCCAAAGAGGAGAGGAGGGCATTCAAGGCCAGGCCGGTGCCCAGGTCTGTGTACTACAGCCATAGCGCCACCCACAGGCAGCAGAGCAAAGTGCAGCAGCAGCTGACGAGTCAGAAGATGAAACTGAAGAATATGACCCACCAACACAGCACGCAATCTACACCAGGCTTACGGGCCGAGGGTCCAGGAGAGAAGAGAGGGGACACAGAGGGGGGCGAGGACCAGGGCCTAACGCTTGTGGAGAAAGAGAAGAGTTTTCGCCTAAGAAAGGAGGGACTCCCGTCCTACGACAGCAATAGCTACCTGAGGTCTCAGAGCCGGAGCAGACGTCCGTCGATCAAGATGGGGACGGGGGGACCTAGGAAGCAGCTTGAGCTCCAGATAGACATGGAGTTGGAGAGGAGGAAGGAGAGAGAGAGGGAGTTGTCTTACATCGACCCACTCTGCACCCCTGGCGGCCCCTACAACCTCTGTTCGTCTCTCGTCAGTCAGGAGGACCTCCCTCTCCCAGCCAGCAAAACAGACTACATCAGCGTGTGTAAAAGCTGTGATCAAGTTGTCGAAAGTGTTCTGTAAAGGGTTCATTCATTTTGGTCAAAGTCCAGACCTGTATCAAGTGTTCTGTAAAGGGTTCATTCATTTTGGTCAAAGTCCAGACCTGTATCAAGTGTTCTGTAAAGGGTTCATTCATTTTGGTCAAAGTCCAGACCTGTATCAAGTGTTCTGTAAAGGGTTCATTCATTTTGGTCAAAGTCCAGACCTGTATCATCTACCATTAAACATGGTAACTCCTGTCTCTCTGGCTCATCCTTTACATGTACAGAGCCTTCAGAAAGCATTCATACCACTGGACTTATTCCACATGTTGTTGTGTTACATCCTGAATTCAAAATGGATGAAATAAATAAAAAATCCCACCCATCTACACACAATACCCCATAATGACAAAGTGGAAACATGTTTTTAGAAATATTTGCACATTTATTGAAAATGAAATACAGAAATATCTCATTTGTAAAATAAAAAATAAAAAACGAATTCCACTTTGATATTGTGACATATTGTGTGTAGGTCAATGACAACAATCTAAATTCAATCTATTTTAAATTCAGGCTGTAACACGAAACATGGACAAAGTGAAAGGGTGCGAATACTTCCTGAAGGCTCGGTCTCTAATAACGTCACAGAGTTAATACATGACAGATCATTATAATGACAGTGGTTTCATACATAAACTAGATGTTTTGGAGATATGAGACTGTATTTGTGTGTTATAATAATGGTACTAATCATGTTTCGATAAACTGTCTTGAATTTCAATATTTGAATGAAGCCCTTGTTTTGATTGCGGCAGCGTCTTTTCCCACTATTCTCAGGTGTATGAAAAACAAACCATTCTCAAACACACAAGTCTGTCTGTTAAGGAAAATAAAACTAAGCTATTTAGGGCAACATTGGCACATATTGTAAGTCTATCTCCCTAATTCGACACCAAATGAAGTTGTCGAGTAATGTGACATACACCAGACATTAAATCGGGATGTCTGATATATATATTTGTATCTCTTATAAATGGCAAAATGATTGAGTCCTGCCCAATTCTATCATAAAAGTGACCAAGTAGGAAGCAGTATTTAGCTCTATCAATAAAGATTTCACAATGATGATGATTCAATAGTAACTTTAATACAGCCCAACTGATCGCTTTCCCAAAACTCACAGGTATTCTGGAAATCCTGGATAAAGGATTCCGGATTCCATCCCTTCTGATTCTGTGAATATTTCAAACAGGACTTCTGGAAAAGCAGTGACTTTTGCCAACGTTAGTTCAACACTAGGTTAGTCAGTGAGCTACGGAAAACAGTTTGTAAGGTAGTAGTTGGGGTAAATGGTTTTAGCCAGGTAACATTTCATTGATCATGTCCTTAGAGGCAGACCTGCCACTGGAAAGTCACTGGTTTGAATCCCAAGTCTGAATGGAACAATTCTGGTAGGCTTCTGGGTATCCTAGACGCCGCCTCCTGCTGTTGTGCCCTTGAGCAAGGCACAGAACCACTTCTCCAGGGACGCTTCAGTAACTGTCTGTTTCTCAGGGGTTGAAAAACAAGGGGCCATTTTCCAACGACTTCAAATTGTTATGTTGTTTCTGTCTGTAGAAAGATTGTATTCGATATTTAAATAATAAAATGCTTGATTCTTCCATTCTCTTAATGTTGGAGTATAATTTGACTTCCTGTATTTCAGTAACATCTTCAATATAAGTGGGGGAAATAATATTGTCCGACCCGTTGGTTATCTAACGGCACCCGACATGCCATGTCTTGAAATATGCAGATAGACGGATTAAAAGTAAACTTACATTGTAAAACAGATTTCTAACTTTGCCCATAACTTCCTGAACTTTATAGGACACCCGGAAGGCACCAATTACTGAGTCAAAGAACAATAACATTTTGTTTGGCTAAGGTGTTGGGTTGCCAGTCTCTGGACCTGAGGTTGAGTCCCGGTCAGGGCTGCTGGACCTGAGGTTGAGTCCCGGTCAGGGCTGCTGGACCTGAGGTTGAGTCCCGGTCAGGGCTGCTGGACCTGAGGTTGAGTCCCGGTCAGGGCTGCTGGACCTGAGGTTGAGTCCCGGTCAGGGCTGCTGCCCTCTGATTCCCCTGCAGTACTCAGTCTCTGTTTGACTCTATTTACATAGAACTTAATGCCCGACCAGTCTCTGCTTTTCAGCGCCACAGGTTCTGACTGGAGGCATTTGAGGCAGTCCCTCTTTTCAGGAACTCGGCTACTCTTTATGAACGGCATCATGTGTTTCTCTACTGCTGCTACCTCATCAGTGATCCACTTTAATCTCACAGTGTTTCTTCGGGTCGGCTGGGTGCCTGTGCGACGGGTCGGCTGGGTGCCTGTACGACGGGTCGGCTGGGTGCCTGTACCACGGGTCGGCTGGGTGCCTGTACCACGGGTCGGCTGGGTGCCTGTACCACGGGTCGGCTGGGTGCCTGTACCACGGGTCGGCTGGGTGCCTGTACCACGGGTCGGCTGGGTGCCTGTACGACGGGTCGGCTGGCCGGGCGCAAGTGCGACAGGGGTCAGCTGGGTGCGTGTGCGACGGGTCGGCTGGGTGCGTGTGCGACGGGTCGGCTGGGTGCGTGTGCGACGGGTCGGCTGGGTGCGTGTGCGACGGGTCGGCTGGGTGCGTGTGCGACGGGTCGGCTGGCAGGGCGCCTGTGTGACAGGGGTCGGCTGGCAGGGCGCCTGTGTGACAGGGGTCGGCTGGCAGGGCGCCTGTGTGACAGGGGTCGGCTGGCAGGGCGCCTGTGTGACAGGGGTCGGCTGGCAGGGCGCCTGTGTGACAGGGGTCGGCTGGCAGGGCGCCTGTGTGACAGGGGTCGGCTGGCAGGGCGCCTGTGTGACAGGGGTCGGCTGGCAGGGCGCCTGTGTGACAGGGGTCGGCTGGCAGGGCGCCTGTGTGACAGGGGTCGGCTGGCAGGGCGCCTGTGTGACAGGGGTCGGCTGGCAGGGCGCCTGTGTGACAGGGGTCGGCTGGCAGGGCGCCTGTGTGACAGGGGTCGGCTGGCAGGGCGCCTGTGTGACAGGGGTCGGCTGGCAGGGCGCCTGTGTGACAGGGGTCGGCTGGCAGGGCGCCTGTGTGACAGGGGTCGGCTGGCAGGGCGCCTGTGTGACAGGGGTCGGCTGGCAGGGCGCCTGTGTGACGGGGGTCGGCTGGCAGGGCGCCTGTGTGACGGGGGTCGGCTGGCAGGGCGCCTGTGTGACGGGGGTCGGCTGGTAGGGCGCCTGTGTGACAGGGGTCGGCTGGCAGGGCGCCTGTGTGACGGGGGTCGGCTGGTAGGGCGCCTGTGTGACAGCGGTCGGCTGGGGACCTGTTGAGAAAAGATTGCAAAAAGAACAGAAAGAAGAGAAAAAAATAGGTTAAATAAACATGACCATTTCCAGGCAAATGACCTGTATAAAAAAATCTAATATTATTAGGGATGGCTGGCAAACCATCCACTTGGAGAGCTAGCCTGACCTACAAGGTGTAACAAACCATCCACTTGGAGAGCTAGCCTGACCTACAAGGTGTAACAAACCATCCACTTGGAGAGCTAGCCTGACCTACAAGGTGTAACAAACCATCCACTTGGAGAGCTAGCCTGACCTACAAGGTGTAACAAACCATCCACTTGGAGAGCTAGCCTGACCTACAAGGTGTAACAAACCATCCATTTGGAGAGCTAGCCTGACCTACAAGGTGTAGCAAACCATCCACTTGGAGAGCTAGCCTGACCTACAAGGTGTAACAAACCATCCACTTTGAGAGCTAGCCTGACCTACAAGGTGTAACAAACCATCCATTTGGAGAGCTAGCCTGACCTACAAGGTGTAGCAAACCATCCACTTGGAGAGCTAGCCTGACCTACAAGGTGTAACAAACCATCCACTTGGAGAGCTAGCCTGACCTACAAGGTGTAACAAACCATCCACTTGGAGAGCTAGCCTGACCTACAAGGTGTAACAAACCATCCACTTGGAGAGCTAGCCTGACCTACAAGGTGTGACATTTGACTTACATGTATTTTTGGGTTCACTGAGAGTGGACAGTGCTCCAGCCAAAACAACCTCATTCCACTTGAAACTTTTGAATTTGCCAGCAGACTCCGCGACTTTGTGTTGTCCTGACGTCAGTGCAGAGGATTCCACAGCGCTGCCAATGTTCATTAAGTTGTATCCCATTTGAACAGCCAGCGTCGGACAGTCGTACGTTTTGTTCTCCTCGTTGTAGCCAGCAACAGCTCTCACTGCCGTGATGACGTGAGGTAAATTACTAGGTATGACCAGGTCCTCAAAGCACATCAGAGGTGTACACGTCCTGGCCGTGATGAGGAGTCTTGCCACCTCTCTCATTCTTTGTTGGATGTATTTATTTCTTCTGTCATCTGGCGGTAGTTTGTTGTACATCTCTTCTCCCATCAGGAGGATACATTTGTCATTTCTAACCACAAATGAAACTTGGCCGGAGTTCATACCACAAACTATCTTCCAAAGACCTGTGCTGACGTAGTCGGGTTGAGGACACAACTTAAACACCATTGCTGACTGAATCCTCATCTTTTGTCCAGGTTTTGGTTCTTCTGCTTTGGGGTTCAGAGGGCAGTATCTGACATGTTTCCATAGCGACTTTCGAATGTACAGACCTTGACAGTGCAAGCAGTGGGTGTAATTTCGAGTGGATCCTGGCACTTTTGGACGGGAACAGGAGGCCATCTCTCCACTCCCACGTCTTGCTACTGCACCCTCTGACATATCAGGCACCCTCCGACATATCCTCTTAGCTGGATTATGAGCCCCAGAGTCTGTTTGGATGTTCATGTCTTTGTTGCCGTCTGAAGGCCTGATCTCAGTCCCCGGGTGGTTTTCATCACAGAAGTTAGACAGATCAGATGGTTCATTCACCACACCACTAGAATGGCATGTTCTCTTGGCTGGTTTACGTGCCTCAGAGTCTTCTTTAGTGCAGGAGCTCCTGTCTGAAGAGTTGCTGTCTGTAGCCGAGATGTTTTCCTCACTCCAGGTAGAGAAATGAGATGCTTCATTTGATTCCACGTTACTAGAAACCTAAAAGGGGGAAACAAAAAGGAAAGATGAATGTAATATGAAAACTCTCAGACAGCAGAGATCCCATTTTGGAAATTTGATATGGTCATAGAGTTTAGCATTTTAAACAATGTATATACTTCATATTTAAATTACTTTACATTTATTCATATATTCTTCAGTATTCATTTTCTGTAAGGAAATTGCTATCAAAATCTCATGTAGTCTCTGGAATTAAATGCTGCTTTTTTGTGCTGAGTGCCTTTGAACATGTTTAATAATAAATTAAATATAATCTTACTTGTTCTGAAGAAGTGCTGGGACTCTGATGAACTTTACCGTTTTCATTCTGAGCTGCAGAACATTCTGGATTTACTGCAGAGAGGAGCTGAGAGTCACTGGTTGGTTCTGATACTCTGCTGTCAGATTCCAGCTGCTGTTCCTCCTGATTCGTCCAGAGTTCCTCTTGTTTTGTGGGCTCTGGGTCCTCCAGACCCAGCCTGGGGCTTCTCTCCTGCTGCTCTGGGGGAACCTCCTCTTTAGAGACAGAGAGAGAGGGCTGCTGGGAGTCTGGAGAGAAGGGGGGAGGAATGTGTCTCTCCATCTCATCAACACGTTCTTCTATGTTTTCTACCAGAAAACTCTGATTGGTCCTGAGTTCCTCCTGTTCCTCTTTAATCTGTGTGGGCTCTGGGTCCTCCTGCCTCTGACTGGGGCTCCTCTCCTGCTCACAGAGCTGCTGCTCAGGGGGAACCTCCTCTTCAGAGACAGGGAGAGAGAGCTGCTGGGAGTCTGGAGGGAAGAAAAGAAGAACAAGCATCTCCACTGCCCCATCAACACATACTCTGTTTTCACCCAGAGCTGCAGAACAGTCTGGATTTACTGCAGAGAGGAGCTGAGAGTCACTGGTTGGTTCTGATACTCTGCTGTCAGATTCCGGCTGCTGTTCCTCCTGAATCGTCCAGAGTTCCTCTTGTTTTGTGGGCTCTGGGTCCTCCAGACCCAACCTGGGGCTTCTCTCCTGCTGCTCTGGGGGAACCTCCTCTTTAGAGACAGAGAGAGAGGGCTGCTGGGAGTCTGGAGAGAAGGGAGGAGGAATGTGTCTCTCCATCCCATCAACACGTTCGTCTATGTTTTCTATCTGGGCTTCAGAGAGGAGTTGAGAGTCCCTGGTTGGTTCTGATCCTCTGTAGTCCTCTCCATCAGGTTCTGTTTTGATCTGTTCAGTTGTGTTGGTGGGTAGAGAGTCCCTCTCTCTGTTCTCCAAGGTTTGGTCAAGATGTGAGGGCAGAGGTGGGTCCTGTTCATAGTCACTTTTCACACAGGCAGGAATCAAGAGGTCTTTGGTATCAGGTTCCAGACCTTGAGGCTGGTCTTCCTCCTGATTGGTCCTGAGTTCCTCCTGTTCCTCTTTAATCAGTGTGGGCTCTGGGTCCTCCTGCCTCTGACTGGGGCTACTCTCCTGCTCACAGTGCTGCTGCTCAGGGGGAACCTCCTCTTCAGAGACAGGAAGAGAGAGCTGCTGGGAGTCTGGCGGGGGGGAAAAGAAAAACAATAATGATTACATTTGTATAATTATTTGATGAATAAGTGTTGCCCACAGTAACTATATGATTCGTGCATTTTGAGTTGTCATTATATAATTACAAACCTTCGCGGAGTAACTTGATTTCGGAGCTGAAAACCAAGTCCAACAGGTTCTGTAGACGTTTGTTCTCCTCATTTGAACGGGAGATTTCTTCCTGGTACTCGCCTAAATTTTGTTCAAGTACAACAGATATCTCCATAGCTACCGCTGTTAATCGTTCGGTAAGAAACACATTCAAGAGCTGTAATTGTGACATTTTATATTCACGACGTAAACAAACCAAAGCACTAGCCGTTCACGTTCTGCTTCTTCTTCTTCTATATTGTTTTAAGGCATTTGGTACACAATTTAAAGGGTGTACTACCACCACCTACTGGAAGTAAATATGCCTCCAACTTCAAAACCTTTCTTTCACACGGTGTGACAAATTCGTTCAAATTTCATTCCCCGGTATTCGTTAACCTCAGTGGATCGTCCATACGGGGTTGATGGGTTACTGCAGGTAGCTAGCGTTCTACAACATCTACAAAAGAGCACAGGAAACGTACTTCCAGTAGGTGACGGAAGTGCAACATTGAAGTTTGGTTCCAAAACACCATAGAAGAATAAAAAGAAGAAGCAAAAAAAACGGGGATAAGAGCTCCAGAATTTGTTTAGAATGAGGGTGTCAGGGTGAAGTAGCTGCGGTGAGGATTGCCGAGTCCCTCGTCCCAAGGATGATTTTGGCCCAGTGGGAGTGACATTTGTGAAGAGAATGGATCCTTGCTTTTTGGTTGATCCATATGTGGTGTCAGATTGGGTGGAGGAGAGGTTGGGGACTGTTGAGTTGGTGAAGGTAACTTGGAGTGGACTCATGATGATTTATTGTGTTTCCTCCACCCAGAGGGAGAGGGCGCTCTGGATTTCGAGATAAGGGACAAGGATTGTGACGGGGTTTTTCTCTCTGGAGCATGGCGCTGTTGAAAGGATGGATAACGTGGGTGGCACAACCACAGGAGGCTGAAAAAATGTGGCTTGTCACCTAAAACTCTCACAAACTTTTACAGATGCACAATTGAGAGCATCCTGTTGGGCTGTATCACCGCCTGGTACAGCAACTCGGCCTGCAATGGAATTTTATGAATGCCCTTTGATGTGGTATGCCCACCGTTTTGTAAAACAGGTCATTGCGTTGGCTTTATTAGTCCTGTTTCCTGTGACTAATAAATGTGGCTATTTAAACTCTGAATATCAGCTACCCAACTTCATCAGGAGTTTTAGGAGCCTATTTGCAATGTGTTTACACAGCAAGAAATCCTGAAGTATTTTATTTTTCGTTATGATGAGCTTGTCAAAAATGTACGGATACAAACTTGAAACCACTGATCATGACAATGGGGTGAAACTCCTGGACAACGGTTGTGATTGTCCGTTTCATATTGTCCATTTTACATTGACCTGTCCTGTTTTTAGGATATGTTGTTTGTTGACATGACAGTGCATTTTGTATTTGATTGAGCTCTATTTAGATTAGGCTATTTGATCGGAGAAACCTGTATGATGTAAAAAGTTGTGGGGGTGATCATGGGGCTGGAGATGGGAGATGTCTGGTGAGAGAAAGGCAGATGGAGGTTGCCAGGGTTACAGTAGTACAGGAAGTGTCCTATGCTGAAGCAGGGAAGAGAGTGGTAGAGGAACAGGGGTACAGGGTGAGGGATCCTGAGAGTATTCCTGTGAGGAGGCAGAGATCAAGGGACCGTGATGGGAAGAATATTGGCTTCAGTAAGGTTGGCTTTTTATCATTTATAGAATGGCCTCACACACCACTACAGTAGGTGGCGGTGTATGCACCTTAAAGTTGGATGCAATCCGACAACCAAATCGAAAGGAAGAAGAATCAAAGCAGGAAGTGAATAGCTAGAGCGTTGGTGTATTGTCCTCGTTGACATGTGGCTCTATAGACCCTAAAATTCCAAAATTACAGATGGAGTTGAATACGTTTCTTACTCAGCGATTAACAGCGGCTGCTGTGGAGATATCGGCTGTCTTTGAAAAAAAGATAGTCGAGTACCAGGTCGAAATCTCCCGTTCGAAGGAGGAGAACAAACGTCTACAGAGGCTGTTGGATTTGGTTTTCCACCCGGAAATCAAGTTACATCGAGCAGGTTTGTAATAGTAGCTACTGTGGGAAACAAAATCATTTATCAAATAATTATACTCATTTAGTCATTCACACACACAGTTAGACTGCAGTATATTAACCCGTCTGTCTCCACACCCGGGGGACCCAAACAAGCATGCTTCCTGTAGTAACCTAGCAAAATCACCACTTCCATAAATATAGTTATTATTTTTTTTTTGTGTTTTTTTTTTAATTCTATTAAATACATTGGAATGGTTAAGGTTAAATGTGAGTCAACCCTGCTTTGAGAGTCTATAGGACTGTATACATCTTTAAAATCTAAAAACCTCTTATTGACATGACATTAGATCTATTCTAGCCTACACAGTGAGTTTGGGTTCTATACTAACACTCCACTCAGTCTTATCTGTTTCACTCAGTATGGAAATGATTTCAAATAGTATTTGAACCCAGGTCTGAAGATCACACGGATCACTAGCCAGAGGGAACAAGAAGCATCGTGTGTGTGTGTGTGTGTGTGTGTGTGTGTGTGTGTGTGTGTGTGTGTGTGTGTGTGTGTGTGTGTGTGTGTGTGTGTGTGTGTGTGTGTGCGTGAAACCGGAAACATCCTTTTTCCAGGGATACAGTATCTTCACCCCCATTTTTTATTTATTCTCGTGTATTACTTTATATGACCAGTATAACTGCATCAGAGGAGGCTGGTGGGAGGAGTTTTAGGAGGGTGGGCTTATTGTAATGGCTGGAATGGAATAAATGGAACAGTATTAATCATATGGAAACCACAGTTCCATTGATTCCTCCTATAGCACCTCCCTCCAGCCTCCTCTGAACTGCATTGTTAAGGAAGAGCTTGCAATCAAGCGTTTTGCGGTACTGTTTACACCTGCTGCATCCTGCTGTATCCTGCTGTATCCTGCTTCATCCTGCTGCATCCTGCTGTACGTGAATAAACTCTGATTTGATTTGTTCTTCTTTTCCCTCCCTCCAGACTCCCAGCAGCTCTCTCTTCCTGTCTCTGAAGAGGAGGTTCCCCCTGAGCAGCAGCTCTGTGAGCAGGAGAGGAGCCCCAGTCAGGGGCAGGAGGACCCAGAGCCCACACAGATTAAAGAGGAACAGGAGGAACTCAGGACCAATCAGGAGGAAGACCAGCCTCAAGGTCTGGAACCTGATACCAAAGACCTCTTGATTCCTGCCTGTGTGAAAAGTGACTATGAACAGGACCCACCTCTGCCCTCACATCTTGACCAAACCTTGGAGAACAGAGAGAGGGACTCTCTACCCACCAACACAACTGAACAGATCAAAACAGAACCTGATGGAGAGGACTACAGAGGATCAGAACCAACCAGGGACTCTCAGCTCCTCTCTGAAGCCCAGATAGAAAACATAGAAGAACGTGTTGATGGGATGGAGAGACACATTCCTCCTCCCTTCTCTCCAGACTCCCAGCAGCCCTCTGTCTCTGTCTCTAAAGAGGAGGTTCCCCCAGAGCAGCAGGAGAGAAGCCCCAGGCTGGGTCTGGAGGACCCAGAGCCCACAAAACAAGAGGAACTCTGGACGATTCAGGAGGAACAGCAGCTGGAATCTGACAGCAGAGTATCAGAACCAACCAGTGACTCTCAGCTCCTCTCTGCAGTAAATCCAGAATGTTCTGCAGCTCAGAGCGAAGCCGGTAAAGTTCATCAGAGTCCCAGCACTTCTTCAGAACAAGTAAGATTATATTTAACGTATTAGTAAACATGTAGAACAGCACAAAAAGGCAGCATTTAATTGTAGAGAAAACAGCCAAGTGATTACATGAGATTCTGAAAGCAATTTCTTTACAGAAAATGAATACTAAAAAAAAATATGAACATGAATATATACATTTTAAATATAAAGTATATGGACAATTCCAGCATTATGGACATTACATTTGCAAGCAAAATCACAACCTTAATATCTGACACTCACAGAATGGACAAACGAAATAGAATGATGTGTGTCTATAGAACTCCCTGGGTGAACCCAAAACAGCAGACTTCTAAATACTGTCAAGTTGGAGAAATTAATTAAATATATGTCAAACAAAAATCAATGATTGCAAAGTGAAACAAACCATACAACTCTATGTACAAGGACTACTTTTGTAGATGCAAAGTTTGGTAACAGAATGACGGCACAAACCGTCAGTTTGTTACCAAACTTTCTATCTGCACTGGTCTTCCAGTAAATGTGTTTTTGTAAAACATTCTGTGGAAATTGTTCAAAGTTGTCCTTGTGCATACAGTAGTTGTATGGTTTGTTTAATCTTGCAATCATTGGTTTTTGTTTGACATACACTATATATACAAAAGTATGTGGACACCCTTTTAAATTAGTGGATTCGGCTATTTCAGCTTCACCCGTTGCTGACAGGTGTGTAAAATTGAGCACACCGCCATGCAATCTCCATAGACAAACATTGGCCGTAGAATGGACTTACTGAAGAGCTCAGTGACTTTCAACGTGGCACCGTCATAGGATGCCACCTTTCCAACAAGTCAGTTCGTCAAATTTTTGCCCTGCTAGAGCTGCCCCGGTCAACTGCAAGTGCGGTTATTGTGAAGTGGAAACGTCTAGGAGTAACAATGGCTCAGCCGCGGAGCGGTAGGCCACACAAGCTCACAGAGCAGGACCGCCAAGTGCTGAAGCGCGTAGATCTTAAAAATCGTCTGTCCTCGGTTGCAACACTCACTAGAGTTCCAAACTGCCTCTGGAAGCAACGTCAGCACAATTAACTGTTCGTCAGAGCTTAATTTAAATGAGTTTCCACGGCCGAGCAGCCGCACACAAGCCTAACATCACCATGGGGTGTAAAGCTCGCCACCACTGGACTCTGGAGCAGTGGAAACACGTTCTCTGGAGTGATGAATCACTTTTCACCATCTGGCAGTCCGATGGACAAATCTGGGTTTGACGGATGACCGGAGAACGCTACCTGTCCGAATGCATAGTGCCAACTGTAAAGTTTGGTGAAGGAGGTATAATGGTCTGGGGCTGTTTTTCATGGTTCAGGCCCCTTAGTTCCAGTGAAGGGAAATCTTAATGCTACAGCATACAATGACATTCTAGATGATTCTGTGCTTTCAACTTTGTGGAAACAGTTTGGGGAAGGCCCTTTCCTGTTTCAGCATGACAATGCCCCCGTGCACAAAGCGAAGTCCATACAGAAATGGTTTGTTGAGATTGGTGTGGAAGAACTTGACTGGCCTGCACAGAACCCTGACCTCAACCCCATCGAACACCTTTGGGATGAATTGGAACGCCGACTGCGAGCCAGGCCTAATCTCCCAACATCAGTGCCCGACCTCACTAATGCTCTTGTGGCTGAATGGAAGCAAGTCCCTGCAGCAATGTTTCATCATCTAGTGGAAAGCCTTCCCAGAAGAGTGGAGGCTGTTATAACAGAAAAGCGGGGACCAACTCCATATTAATGCCCAGGATTTTGGAATGAGATGTTTGACGAGCAGGTGTCCACATACTTCTGGTCATGTAGTGTACATTTTAATGTGAAAAATCTGAGTCTCATTCCCACGGAATTGCCCACGTACAGTGCATTGGTAAAGTATTTTTCCACATTTTGTTACGTTACAGCCTTATTCTAAAATTGATTAAATTGTTTTTTCCCCCTCATCAATCTACACACAATACCCCATAATGACAAAGCAAAAACAGGTTTTTATAAATTTGCACAATCACATATACACAAGTATTCAGACCTTTTACGCAGTACTTTGTTGAAGCACCTTTGGCAGCGTTTACAACCTCGAGTCTTCTTGGTTATGACGCTACAAGCTTTGCACACCTGTATTTGGGGAGTTTCTCCCATTCTTCTCTGCAGATCTTCTCAAGCTCTGTCAGGTTGGATGGGTAGCGTCGCTGTACAGCTATTTTCAGGTCTCTCCTGAGATGTTCAATTCCGGGCTCTGGCTGGGCAACTCAAGGACATTCAGAGTAGAGGTCGACCGATTATGATTTTAACGCCGATACTGATTATTGGAGGACCAAAAAAAAGCCGATACCGATCAATCAGCTTTTTTTAATTTTAATTTTATTTGTAATAATGACAATTACAACAATACTGAATGAACACTTATTTTAACTTAATATAATACATCAATAAAATCAATTTGAGGCCTCCCGGGTGGCGCAGTGGTCTAGGGCACTGCATCGCAGTGCTAACTGCGCCACCAGAGTCTCTGGGTTCGCGCCCAGGCTCTGTCGCAGCCGGCCGCGACCGGGAGGTCCGTGGGGCGACGCACAATTGGCATAGCGTCGTCCGGGTTAGGGAGGGTTTGGCCGGTAGGGATATCCTTGTCTCATCGCGCTCCAGCGACTCCTGTGGCGGGCCGGGCGCAGTGCGCGCTAACCAAGGGGGCCAGGTACACGGTGTTTCCTCCGACACATTGGTGCGGCTGGCTTCCGGGTTGGAGGCGCGCTGTGTTAAGAAGCAGTGCGGCTTGGTTGGGTTGTGCTTCGGAGGACGCATGGCTTTCGACCTTCGTCTCTCCCGAGCCCGTACGGGAGTTGTAGCGATGAGACAAGATAGTAATTACTAGCGATTGGATACCACGAAAATTGGGGAGAAAATGGGATAAAAAAATATATATATATATATATATTTTTTTTTAGCCTCAAATAAATAATGAAACATGTTCAATTTGGTTTAAATAATGCAAAAACAAAGTGTCGGAGAAGAAAGTAAAAGTGCAATATGTGCCATGTAAGAAAGCTAACGTTTAAGTTCCTTGCTCAGAACATGAGAACATATGAAAGCTGGTGGTTCCTTTTAACATGAGTTTTCAATATTCCCAGGTAAGAAGTTTTAGGTTGTAGTTATTATAGGGCTATTTCTCTCTATACGATTTGTATTTCATATACCTTTGACTATTGGATGTTCTTATAGGCACTTATTGCCAGTGTAACAGTATAGCTTCCATCCCTCTCCTCGCCGCTACCTGGGCTCGAACCAGGAACACATCGACAACAGCCACCCTCGAAGCAGCGTTACCCATGCAGAGCAAGGGGAACGACTACTCTCAGAGCGAGTGACTCACCGTTTGAAACGCTATTAGTGCGCACCACGCTAACTAGCTAGCCATTTCACATCGGTTACACCAGCCTGGAGTTGATAGGCTTGAAGTCATAAACAGCGCAATGCTTGAAGCATTGCGAAGAGCTGCTGGCAAAACGCACGAAAGTGTTGTTTGAATGAACGCTTACGAGCCTGCTGGTGCCTACCATCGCTCAGTCAGACTACTCTATCAAATCATAGACTTAATTATAACATAATAACACACAGAAATACGAGCCTTAGGTCATTAATATGGTCGAATCCAGAAACTATCATCTCGAAAACAAAACGTTTATTCTTTAATTAACTATATTTAATTAATTTAACCTTTAATGTCATGTCATAATTACGTAAAATTAGTTCGCAATGAGCCAGGCGGCCCAAACTGTTGCATATACCCTGACCCTGGATTTCTTTTAGCTAAATATGCAGGTTTAAAAATATATACTTCTGTGTATTGATTTTAAGAAAGGCATTGATGTTTATGGTTAGGTACACATTGGAGCAATGACAGTCCTTTTTCGCGAATGCGCACTGCATCGATTATATGCAATGCAGGACACGCTAGATACACTAGTAATATCAGCAACCATGTGTAGTTATAACTAGTGATTATGATTGATTGATTGTTTTTTATAAGATAAGTTTAATGCTAGCTAGCAACTTACCTTGGCTTCTTACTGCATTCGCGTAACAGGCAGGCTCCTCGTGAGGCAGGTGGATAGAGCGTTGAACTAGTTAACCGTAAGGCTGCAAGATTGAATCCCTGAGCTGACAAGGTAAAAATCTGTCGTTCTGTCCCTGAACAAGGCAGTTAACCCACCGTTCCTTCGCCGTCATTGAAAATAAGAATGTGTTCTTAACTGACTTGCCTAATTAAATAAAGGTGGAAAAAATCGGCGTCCAAAAATACCGATTTCCGATTGTTATGAAAACTTGAAATCGGCCCTAATTAATCGTCCATTCCAATTAATCGGTCGCCCTCTAATTCAGAGACTTGTCCTGAAGCCACTCCTGCGTTGTTGTCCTGTTGGAAGGTGAACCTTTGTCCCAGTCTGAGGTCCTGAGTGCTCTGGACCAAGTTTTCATCAAGGATCTCTCTGTACTTTGCTCCGTTCATCTTTCCTTCAATCTTGACTAGTCTTCCAGTCCCTGCCACCACCATGCTTCACCGTAGGGATGGTGCCAGGTTTCCTCCAGACGTGACGCTTGGCATTCAGGTCAAAGAGTTCAATCTTGGTTTCATCAGACCAGAAAATCTTGTTTCTCATGGTCTGAGAGCCTAGGTGCCTTTTGGCAAACTCCAAGTGGCTGTCATATGCTTTTTTACTGAGGAGTGGCTTCCGTCTGGCCACTCTAGCATAAAGACCTGATTGGTGGAGTGCTGCAGAGATGGTTGTCCTTCTGGAAGGTTCTCCCAACTCCACAGAGGAACTCTGGAGCTCTGTCAGTGACCATCGGGTTCTTGGTCACCTCCCTGACCAAGGCCCTTCTCCTCCGATTGCTCAGTTTGGCCGGGCGGCCAGCTCTAGGAAGAGTCTTAGTGGTTCCAAACTTCTTCCATTTAAGAATGATGGAGGCCACTGTGTTATTGGGAACCTTCAATGCTGCAGAAATGTTTTGGTACCCTTCCCCAGATCTCTGCCTCAACACAATCCTGTCTCTGAGCTCTACGGACAATTCCTTCGACCTCATGGCTTGGTTTTTGCACTGACAATTTCGAGTCTCATAGCAAAGGGTCTGAATACTTATTTAAATAAGGTATGTTTATTTTTTTATACATTTGCAAAAATTTCTAAACATGTTTTTGCTTTGTCATTATGGGGTATTGTGTGTAGATTGATGAGGGGGAATAAAGTATTTTACCAATTTTAAAATAAGTCTAACGTAAAAAAAGGGGAAAAGTCAAGGGGTCTGAATACTTTCCGAATGCACTGTACATTGTTTAATATGATAACTCTACGAACATATCTAAGTTCCAAAATGGGATCTCTGCTGTCTGAGAGTTTTCATATTACATTAATCTTTCCTTTTTGTTTCCTTCTTAGGTTTCTAGTAACGTGGAGTCACATGAAGCATCTCATTTCTCTACCTGGAGTGAGGAAAACATCTCAGCTACAGACAGCAACTCTTCAGACAGGAGCTCCTGCACTAAAGAAGACTCTGAGGCACGTAAACCAGCCAAGAGAACAGGCCATTCTAGTGGTGTGGTGAATGAACCATCTGATCTGTCTACCTTATGTGATGAAAACAACCCGGGGACTGAGATCAGGCCTTCAGACGGCAACAAAGACATCAACATCCAAACAGACTCTGGGGCTCATAATCCAGCTAAGAGGATATGTCGGAGGGTGCCTGATATGTCAGAGGGTGCAGTAGCAAGACGTGGGAGTGGAGAGATGGCCTCCTGTTCCCGTCCAAAAGTGCCAGGATCCACTCGAAATTACACCCACTGCTTGCACTGTCAAGGTCTGTACATTCGAAAGTCACTATGGAAACATGTCAGATACTGCCCTCTGAACCCCAAAGCTGAAGAACCAAAACCTGGACAAAAGATGAGGATTCAGTCAGCAATGGTGTTTAAGTTGTGTCCTCAACCCGACTACGTCAGCACAGGTCTTTGGAAGATAGTTTGTGGTATGAACTCCGGCCAAGTTTCATTTGTGGTAAGAAATGACAAATGTATCCTCCTCATGGGAGAAGAGATGTACAACAAACTACCGCCAGATGACAGAAGAAATAAATACATCCAACAAAGAATGAGAGAGGTGGCAAGACTCCTCATCACGGCCAGGACGTGTACACCTCTGATGTGCTTTGAGGACCTGGTCATACCTAGTAATTTACCTCACGTCATCACGGCAGTGAGAGCTGTTGCTGGCTACAACGAGGAGAACAAAACGTACGACTGTCCCATGCTGGCTGTTCAAATGGGATACAACTTAATGAACATTGGCAGCGCTGTGGAATCCTCTGCACTGACGTCAGGACAACACAAAGTCGCGGAGTCTGCTGGCAAATTCAAAAGTTTCAAGTGGAATGAGGTTGTTTTGGCTGGAGCACTGTCCACCCTCAGTGAACCCAAAAATAAATGTAAGTCAAATGTCACACCTTGTAGGTCAGGCTAGCTCTCCAAGTGGATGGTTTGTTACACCTTGTAGGTCAGGCTAGCTCTCCAAGTGGATGGTTTGTTACACCTTGTAGGTCAGGCTAGCTCTCCAAGTGGATGGTTTGTTACACCTTGTAGGTCAGGCTAGCTCTCCAAGTGGATGGTTTGTTACACCTTGTAGGTCAGGCTAGCTCTCCAAGTGGATGGTTTGTTACACCTTGTAGGTCAGGCTAGCTCTCCAAGTGGATGGTTTGTTACACCTTGTAGGTCAGGCTAGCTCTCCTTGTGGATGGTTTGTTACACCTTGTAGGTCAGGCTAGCTCTCCAAGTGGATGGTTTGTTACACCTTGTAGGTCAGGCTAGCTCTCCAAGTGGATGGTTTGTTACACCTTGTAGGTCAGGTTAGCTCTCCAAGTGGATGGTTTGCTACACCTTGTAGGTCAGGCTAGCTCTCCAAGTGGATGGTTTGTTACACCTTTTAGGTCAGGCTAGCTCTCCAAGTGGATGGTTTGTTACACCTTGTAGGTCAGGCTAGCTCTCCAAGTGGATGGTTTGTTACACCTTGTAGGTCAGGCTAGCTCTCCAAGTGGATGGTTTGTTACACCTTGTAGGTCAGGCTAGCTCTCCTTGTGGATGGTTTGTTACACCTTGTAGGTCAGGCTAGCTCTCCAAGTGGATGGTTTGTTACACCTTGTAGGTCAGGCTAGCTCTCCAAGTGGATGGTTTGTTACACCTTGTAGGTCAGGCTAGCTCTCCAAGTGGATGGTTTGTTACACCTTGTAGGTCAGGCTAGCTCTCCAAGTGGATGGTTTGTTACACCTTGTAGGTCAGGCTAGCTCTCCAAGTGGATGGTTTGTTACACCTTGTAGGTCAGGCTAGCTCTCCAAGTGGATGGTTTGCCAGCCATCCCTAATAATATTAGATTTTTTTTATACAGGAAATTTGCCTGGAAATGGTCATGTTTTTTAACCTATTCATTTTTTCTGTCTTTCTCTGGTTGTTTCAGCTGCAGAATTGTCAACTCCTGTTGAGCCAAGAAGTGAAATCTAAAAATGTTACAGTAGTGTAGAAGAAGCTGTGATTTGCATGTGAAATTATTTTCCATTCTTTGCTGCCGTTTTTGCAATCTTTTAAGCAACCTTCTCTCAACAGGTACCCAGCCGACCTGTCGCACAGGCGCCCAGCCGACCCGGCGCACAGGTCCTCAGCCGACCCGGCGCACAGGTCCCCAGCCGACCCGGCACACAGGCGCCCAGCCGACCCGGGACACAGGCGCCCAGCCAACCCGGCGCCCAGCCGACCCGGCACACAGGTCCCCAGCCGACCCGGCGCACAGGCGCCCAGCCGACCCGGCTCACACGCACCCAGCCGACCCGAAGAAACACTGTGAGATTAAAGTGGATCACTGATGAGGTAGCAGCAGTAGAGAAACACATGATGCCGTTCATAAAGAGTAGCCGAGTTCCTGAAAAGAGGGACTGCCTCAAATGCCTCCAGTCAGAACCTGTGGCGCTCAAAAGCAGAGACTGGTCGGGCATTAAGTTCTATGTAAATAGAGTCAAACAGAGACTGAGTACTGCAGGGAACTTGGGAGACCGCGGCCCAGACGGGGACTTCAAATCAGGTCCAGAGACTGTCAATGCAACACCTTAGCCATTGTGTTTCCCAGTCAGACTTCCAACCAGCCAGGGATTCGAACCAGCGACTTTGTGTGTGTGGTGGGGGGGTTACAGGTACAATATTTAAATTCATATTCTGTTCATATATTTTATATTTATTAGTTCACACATTGTACCTGTGGGCTGCCACAAAAAAAAAATTAAGAGGAAATTAACTCCACCATTTCCTGGTTGCTAAAATTCTAATAGTAAACCTAATTTCAGTTTGTGACATCACAAGCAAAACTTAAGAACGGGAAGCATAGAAATAGTGCACATAGAACAGATCTACCGGCTTCCTGGACTTTGCTTTCAATGAGAGTGACAGATCTATAACTGTAAGTAGAGATGGAGTCCTCCATGGGGATCTTGAGGCAGTAGGGCTGATTTTGGTTTTGATTAATTTTGTAATTTGAGATTAAACTGAATGTATCTATGATCTTCAATGCATTTGGGAGCAATAGAGATACATTGTCTAGATATAGTACAATATCGTCTGCGTATTGGTGTTTTTACTTTGATGAATTGCCTGGGCCAGTGGTTCCATGGATAATAAAATAACAAAGGAGAAATTGATCGCCTTGTCTGCTGCTTCTAGTGATTTTGAACAGAGCAGATATGGCCTGTTACAACTATGGCTGAGGGATTGGCATATTAATGAAATTAAAGCCATTTTTCAAGACCGACCAGAGATATTACCATTCTAGTCTAGTTAAAGCTTTTTCTGCATGGAGAGAGAATACAGCCCAAGGACCTGTTGATTCTGACGAAGCATCCAAGATATGGAATAGTCGACGGATCTAATCCGAGGATAAATATATATATTTTTTAACAAACCCGCTTTTGTCCGTGTGGACCAATTTGGATACATAAGTCTTGAGACGGGACGACAACATTTTTAGAAGGCAGTTTTAATATCTGTGTTTATGGAAGATAGAGAGAACACTGGGTGACATCCTTACTTTATTTTTATTAAAGGTAAAATTAGTGCTGTATTTACATTTCTCCAAAATGAACCTTTGTGTGAACAGCTGTGTTGATCATTTAGAGCAGTAGTGGACCTAGTAGTGGACCCTAGTAGTGGACCTAGTAGTGGACCCTAGTAGTGGACCCAGTAGTGGACCCAGTAGTGGACCTAGTAGTGGACCCTAGTAGTGGACCCTAGTAGTGGACCCTAGTAGTGGACCTAGTAGTGGACCCAGTAGTGGACCTAGTAGTGGACCCTAGTAGTGGACCCTAGTAGTGGACCCAGTAGTGGACCCTAGTAGTGGACCCAGTAGTGGACCTAGTAGTGGACCTAGTAGTGGACCCAGTAGTGGACCCAGTAGTGGACCTAGTAGTGGACCCAGTAGTGGACCTAGTAGTGGACCCTAGTAGTGGACCCTAGTAGTGGACCCTAGTAGTGGACCCTAGTAGTGGACCCAGTAGTGGACCTAGTAGTGGACCTAGTAGTGGACCTAGTAGTGGACCCTAGTAGTGGACCCAGTAGTGGACCTAGTAGTGGACCCTAGTAGTGGACCCTAGTAGTGGACCCTAGTAGTGGACCCTAGTAGTGGACCCTAGTAGTGGACCCTAGTAGTGGACCTAGTAGTGGACCCAGTAGTGGACCCAGTAGTGGACCTAGTTGAGACCAGCGACATGTTGATTCCAGGCCTGTCTCTCTAACGCGACCCCAGTAGTGGACCTGGTTGAGACCAGCGACATGTTGATTCCAGGCCTGTCTCTCTAACGCGACCCCAGTAGTGGACCTGGTTGAGACCAGCGACATGTTGATTCCAGGCCTGTCTCTCTAACGCGACCCCAGTAGTGGACCCAGTAGTGGACCTAGTTGAGACCAGCGACATGTTGATTCCAGGCCTGTCTCTCTAACGCGACGCTACCTGATACCCCTGAGGACATGTTTCATGAATAAATCTATTTTCAGATCAAACTACGGTATTTTCCTGTATTAATGTTACTATTGAATGATTATCATTGTGAAATCTTTATTGGTATTCTGCTTTGTTGTACATTTCCACTTTTATGGATTGAATTGGGCAAGATGCAATCCTTTCTCTAATATGTTATAGAAATACCAATATCAGATTTAATGTCCGAGATCATGTCACATTGCTACTTAAAGCCCCATGCAGTATTTTTAATATTTAAATCATCACTGTATGATTACTAAATCACTGTGTGTTTATTTCAGTAAAATAACACCATATTTGTTTCATAATTTATTTCCCTGAGCCTCCTTTTGCCATTGAAATGCTCAGTCTGGTTGTGGTGATACAAATGTAAATATATTTACATACACAGCCCTGATTGGCGGACATGCTCGTCTAGACTAGAGACGGGGTGCTCAAACTTTTGTGGTTGGTGAAATATTATCTGAGGGGTGGGCCATGGGCGGAGCAAATAGATATCATCTATTTAGAAATATAATATGTAAACAAAAACTTTTTATGGTCTTGAAGCAAAATCTTTTTTTTAAGTAATCATAGAATTAGTGGCCGTAACTTGACACCTAACAACACGTTATCATTACTTTATTACCTAGACTTTAGGGGACCCTAAAGCTGCGTTTAGACGAGAGACACAAAAACCGTCGTACCAGTCGGCATAGTGGCATAGCATTTACGGTCGAACAATGACATCCGGTTTGCCGTCTAACTTGTACCATGTAAACGCAGCTTAATAAGCGAGATTTGGTAGAGAGAAACAAATACATTTTTAAAGTACATTTCCTGCAATTCTGCATATTGTGCCATGGGTTGAAGAGAACAATTATACAATTGTATAACACATTTCATGTAATTCCACTCATTTTGCCACGGGGCGGGAAAAACCAGTAAGTTGAGAGCCCAACTGATCTGAAATCTGAAACCTTTTGTCGGGCCAAACGAAACGTTATCGTGGGCCAAGTTTGGCACGCAGGCCCCAGTTTAGTCAGTCCTGCTCTAGAGCCTACCCACGTACCCCTTCAAAGTAGGAGGATACATCTGCAAATAAAGGATGACTGGTCATTGGTCGGAATAAATCCGATCAGATTGTGATGTCATGATATGGACCAAAACAGGCTGAAATTCCAGGATTTCTTTTCAAACAGCTCTTACACAAAGGGCATTATCATCATTAGTTATTTCTACCTCCTTATTGTAAAAAATATATATATTTTTTTTAAACTGGAAAATCATGTTAGCTAATTAGCACAGGTGGTCACGTCTGACTTCTGTAAACAAGCATCGTAACATGGAGATCTGGCCCTGAGAGCACCAACTCTATGAAGGTGTGTAGGAATTTAACCTTTAAAAAAAAAAAAAATATTATTTCTTGCTGATATCAAAGTTTTCCAAAATCATACCTCACGCGGTGCGTGTTCATGTTTAAAGCAAGAGTCAGGGTTCTTAACGAAGGTCCCCAGGAAGAAGACGCCTTCAGCAATAGACACTGAAGGTAGTTGGTGTCTATGAATGGAGGTAGTTACAGCTAGCAGGCTAACGTTTAGCGAACTAAACTGGTAATCAGAAAGGTAGCCTGTGAAAATCATCTGAGCATATGTCTAACGCTGTGGGTTATTTAACCAATAAGGCCTGGATACAGCCCTTAGCCATGGTATATTGGCCATATACCACAAACCCCTGAGGTGCCTTAATGCTATTATAAACTGGTTAAATATATGTTTTGTCATACCCATGGTATACGGTCTGATATACCATGGCTGTACCATGTTCTGCCGTAGCAGGGCCCCTCTGTGTGGAGGACTGTACCATGTCCTGCCGTAGCAGGGCCCCTCTGTGTGGAGGACTGTACCACGTCCTGCCGTAGCAGGGCCCCTCTGTGTGGAGGACTGTACCATGTCCTGCCGTAGCAGGGCCCCTCTGTGTGGAGGACTGTACCACGTCCTGCCGTAGCAGGGCCCCTCTGTGTGGAGGACTGTACCACGTCCTGCCGTAGCAGGGCCCCTCTGTGTGGAGGACTGTACCACGTCCTGCCGTAGCAGGGCCCCTCTGTACCATGTCCTGCCGTAGCAGGGCCCCTCTGTACCACGTCCTGCCGTAGCATGACCCCTCTGTACCATGTCCTGCCGTAGCAGGGCCCGTCTGAGAGCTACACTCTCTGAAACACTGGTGTTACAATCTCACCTTCAGCAGGCTCTCCTACACAGGGGGAGGGAAGAACGATGGATAGGTTTGGAGAGCGAGAGAGAGGAACGTTGGTTAGGTTTTACACAGGAGAGAGAGAGAGAGGAACGTTGGTTAGGTTTTACACAGGAGAGAGAGGAACGTTGGTTAGGTTTTACACAGGAAAGAGAGGAACGTTGGTTAGGTTTTACACAGGAAAGAGAGAGAGGAACATTGGTTAGGTTTTACACAGGAGAGAGGAACGTTGGTTAGGTTTTACACAGGAAAGCGAGAGGAACGTTGGTTAGGTTTTACACAGGAAAGAGAGGAACGTTGGTTAGGTTTTACACAGGAAAGAGAGGAACGTTGGGTAGGTTTTACACAGGAGAGAGAGAGAGAGGAACGTTGGTTAGGTTTTAAACAGGAGAGAGCGAGAGGAACGTTGGTTAGGTTTTACACAGGAGAGAGGAACGTTGGTTAGGTTTTACACAGGAGAGAGAGGAACGTTGGTTAGGTTTTACACAGGAGAGAGGAACGTTGGTTAGGTTTTACACAGGAGAGAGAGAGGAACAATGGTTGGGTTTTACACAGGGACCGGAGAGGGAGGAACGTTGGTTAGGTTTTACACAGGGACCGGAGAGGGAGGAACGTTGGTTAGGTTTTACACAGGAAAGCGAGAGAGGGGATCGTTGGTTAGGTTTTACACAGGAGGGAGAGAGAATTGTTGGTTAGGTTTTACACAGGAGAGAGAGGGAGGAACGTTGGTTAGGTTTTACACAGGAAAGAGAGAGGAACAATGGTTGAGTTTTACACAGGAAAGAGAGAGAGCGGAACATTTGTTAGGTTTCTTCATTCCTCCACTCTTTTGCCTCACCCTTTGCTCTTGCAGGCCGTGGATGTGTTGGATGTCTCTGGTCTGCTCCAGAAGGGCCCTGAGTTCCTGGTTCCCCCGGGCCGCCCGGACCCTCTCTGTCTCCAGCCGCTGCCTCAGGGTCCTCTCCCTGGCCGACAGCCCTCTCCGTGATGCCTCCAGCTCCAGCCTGTCTAATTGGGACTGCTCCCAAAGCCACCTTCTCCTGCTGCTCGTTCTTCTTCTCCCTCAGCCTCCTCATCCTCCTCTTTCTCCTTCTCCCTCAATCTCCCCTCCTCCCGCTCCTCATTCTCCTTCTCCCTCAGTCTCCCCTCCTCCCGCTCCTCATTCTCCTTCTCCCTCACCGCGCTCCTCTCCCTTGGATCCCTCCATTCTCCCGGAACAGAATTCCCACCAAGCTGCTGGGAATGTGGAGTGAATTGAGATCAGCCTCCTGTCCAGAGCTCCTCTGGTCCTCCATGGAAGGCCTGGTTCCTTGGGGAGTGCGGGGGCCCGGGTTCTCCAGCCCGGGTTTCTCCAGGTGGGTTAGGAAGGTCCGGTGCTCCCCTCCACCATTCCCTGCCCGCCTCGGGCTGTCCTTCAGGGGGTACGGACAGGAAAGGATGGGGGGCAAACAAATCTGGTTCTGGAGCTGGGTGAACAACAGAAGGTGTTAATAAATACTGGACTTGTTGTTAATGGCGGGTGTTAGGCACGAAACAGAAGAAACGACCTGAAACAAAGTAGAGCGGCGGTACTATCTGAACTTGTCCAATAGGAAACTGTTTTCCGTTAAACGTTTTGCTACGGTGTGACCTAATGAACATGGGTTCTGGTGAGAGTAGCCTGAGGGTGAATCCTCAAAACATCAGAGGGGAGTGAGGAGAGTGTGGATCGTAGAGTGTGGTGTAACACGTAACCACCTCTGTTCTCCTGTCCAAGTACCCCACTGTCTAGGAATGTGTTACTTAGGGAAATAAAGAAGGACAGGTCTGTAATTTTGGGATATGGTGATCAGAGCTGAAACTATTGACATAAAAAACATTTTATACAGTGTTGTCACAACTCTGTATAAAACTCTGCTACTCTCAACTCTGCTACTCTCACCAGAACCCATGTTCATTAGGTCACACCGTAGCAACTCATCTAACTTAATGAGCACTTGGACCACAAGTGGGCACAATCAGAGACACAAACGCAATGTTTATTCATCATATATTCAATGTTTCCATTGAATTGTAATACACTATACAGTATCATCACCATCCTGAGGCTGTCTGCACACATACAGTGCAATTAATTTAGAACACATTATGCATATGTAATGTGATTTAGAACACATTATGCACATGTCATGTGATTTAGAACACATTATGCATATGTAATGTGATTTAGAACACATTATGCATATGTAATGTGATTTAGAACACATTATGCATATGTAATGCCATTTAGAACACATTATGCATATGTAATGCGATTTAGAACACATTATGCATATGTAATGCCATTTAGAACACATTATGCATATGTAATGCCATTTAGAAGACATTATGCATATGTAATGTGTATTCTGTATAGAATGTCCTCCCCCCAGGCTGATGGAACAAGCTATTCCCATCATCTACCTGTATCTACCAGGGTTGTTCCAATTCTAATTCCAAATGTTCCTCATTGAAAAGCATTGAAGAGAATTGGAATTGAAATGGTATTGACTCCAACCCTGGTAGATACTTGACCCCAACCCTGGTAGATACTTGACCCCAACCCTGGTAGATACTTGACCCCAACCCTGGTAGATACTTGACCCCAACCCTGGTAGATACTTGTCAGATGTCCAGTGTCTCAGAATAACAGGTTACTGGGGTGGGGATTCATCCCATCCAGCTGTAAATCACACGGAGGTATTTGACAAGTTCAAGTTGTTCCTCAAATCCCACCTAGACTTTCCCTGAGTGTCATCATTTCTCTCCATGACGTGGTGAGTCTGACTACAGACCACAGGCTCTGTCTGTAGCCACCTAATATATACGTCTGTAGTGATGCCGCCTGTCTGTTAAACTGTTCAGATTCTCGGGGGGAGCGGTGTAGCCCCTCCCCGCTTATCTACCAGTAACCATGGCGAAGAGGCCTAAGTACTGTCCTCCCTAAATTAGTTTCGCTTTGTTGGACCCACCAGTGGAGACATGTTTAACCCATGACATCCCATCTACTCCACAGACCCACCAGTGGAGAGATGTTTAACCCATGGCATCCCATCTCCTCCACAGACCCACCAGCAGAGAGATGTTTAACCCATGACATCCCATCTACTCCACAGACCCACCAGTGGAGAGATGTTTAACCCATGACATCCCATCTACTCCACAGACCCACCAGCGGAGAGATGTTTAACCCATGACATCCCATCTCCTCCACAGACCCACCAGCAGAGAGATGTTTAACCCATGGCATCCCATCTCCTCCACAGACCCACCAGTGGAGAGATGTTTAACCCATGACATCCCATCTCCTCCACAGACCCACCAGTGGAGAGATGTTTAACCCATGACATCCCATCTCCTCCACAGACCCACCAGTGGAGAGATGTTTAACCCATGACATCCCATCTCCTCCACAGACCCACCAGTGGAGAGATGTTTAACCCATGACATCCCATCTCCTCCACAGACCCACCAGTGGAGAGATGTTTAACCCATGACATCCCATCTACTCCACAGACCCACCAGTGGAGAGATGTTTAACCCATGACATCCCATCTCCTCCACAGACCCACCAGCGGAGAGATGTTTAACCCATGACATCCCATCTACTCCACAGACCCACCAGTGGAGAGATGTTTAAGCCGTGACATCCCATCTCCTCCACAGACCCACCAGCGGAGAGATGTTTAAGCCGTGACATCCCATCTCCTCCACAGACCCACCAGCGGAGAGATGTTTAACCCATGACATCCCATCTACTCCACAGACCCACCAGCGGAGAGATGTTTAACCCATGACATCCCATTTCCTCCACAGACCCACCAGTGGAGAGATGTTTAACCCATGACATCCCATCTCCTCCACAGACCCACCAGCAGAGAGATGTTTAACCCATGACATCCCATCTACTCAACAGACCCACCAGTGGAGAGATGTTTAACCCATGACATCCCATCTCCTCCACAGACCCACCAGTGGAGAGATGTTTAACCCATGACATCCCATCTCCTCCACAGACCCACCAGTGGAGAGATGTTTAACCCATGACATCCCATCTCCTCCACAGACCCACCAGCAGAGAGATGTTTAACCCATGACATCCCATCTACTCAACAGACCCACCAGCGGAGAGATGTTTAACCCATGACATCCCATCTACTCCACAGACCCACCAGCGGAGAGATGTTTAACCCATGACATCCCATCTCCTCCACAGACCCACCAGCAGGGAGGTGTTCTGCGATAGAAGATGTGGGTCGTCCACCGTACAGCTCAGATACGTCATTTCACATAATCAACACGTGAGAATAACGTTTTTATCCTCGCCGCGTGCACAGTTAGTATTCACACCGCCCTCATATTTTCTACTGGGACTCTTAAGACAATATAGGTTTTATATTCTTCTTGTCTTCCTCTTCTGAGTCTCAGCCGTGGTTCCAAAACAACAGAGTGGTTGAGAGGGATCTGTTTGCTACATGGGGTCAGGGCTCTCGGGGGGACAGCGGAGACACCCAGCAGTGGCATCAGAGTGGTTGAGAGGGATCTGCTTGCTACATGGAGTCAGGGCTCTCGGGGGGACGTGTGAGACACCCAGCAGTGGCATCAGAGTGGTTGAGAGGGATCTGCTTGCTACATGGGGTCAGGGCTCTCGGGGGGGACAGGGGAGACACCCAGCAGTGGCATCAGGGTCCCAACCCCCTGCAACTGGATGCAAACGTTTTGTCATCCAAATTAATTTGCATTCAAGAGCTTTGGCATCATTCCCTTGTAGTAAATGGAAGAGTTTGAGGCGTTTATATTAGCCTACATTTGGCCTATTTGTCAACATGTGGTATAGGTCGCCCACTGTGTAATTATGTAGTAGGATAGCTTATTGTCCTCACATCAATCAATTGAATTGATGTTGGTGAATAGATACATAACTGAATAGATACATAACTGAATAGATACATAACTGAATAGATACATAACTGAATAGATACATTACTGAATAGATACATTACTGAATAGATACATAACTGAATAGATACATTACTGAATAGATACATAACTGAATAGATACATTACTGTAGCCAATACATACAGTGTGTTGCCTCAACCTGACGCTACCTTGCAGTATGGCCAGGACAGTGTACACTTTAACCACCAGCCCTAAAGAAGAGGCTGACTGGTTGTTGTTGCCAGGGGGTCACTGGAATGGAATGCCTGTCTGTGGGGGTGCTACCTTTGCCCTCTGACCCCCACACTGAGCTATTGTCATATTTTCATTGTTTTGTTCATTTTACTGTCAGGAACCCACCCAGTGCACCAGACCAGATCTACCATTCTCCTCCCAAACCAGCCTCTCTTTCTTTAAAAACACCTGTTAACAAACCAGATCTACCATTCTCCTCCCAAACCAGCCTCTCTTTCTTTAAAAACACCTGTTTACAGACCAGATCTACCATTCTCCTCCCAAACCAGCCTCTCTTTCTTTAAAAACACCTCTTAACAGACCTTATAAAGAAACGCCGGTCGGTGTCGGGTGGCAGGTGCTGTTGCCAAGCAATGCTTCAACAGTTGTGCTTTCCACCTTTGAACTCTGATGGGACTGTAGCGTTAATAAATGAACCATGGGCTTTTGTTTGCCTGTTGCTTCAGACAGTGACAGAGAGGAGAGAATGGGGTGAAGATTGAAGAAGACCCTGTCGGGAGAGAGAGCTGGGTTGTGTTCATTAGGCACCAAACAAGAAGAAAAGGGACAGAAGCATCGAGGGACTACCTGAACTTGTCCAAGACAGAGAGAAAGAAACAGAGAGACAGAGAAAACGGAGAGAGAGAAAACAAACATGTGATCATAACACAGATCGATGTGACATTATTACAAATGGTCAGAACACAACCCCCCCCCCCCATCACTACCTCCATGTGAGTGACCATGGTCAGAACACAACCCCCCCCCCCCCCCCATCACTACCTCCATGTGAGTGACCATGGTCAGAACACAACCCCCCCCCCCCCCATCACTACCTCCATGTGAGTGACCATGGTCAGAACACAACCCCCCCATCACTACCTCCATGTGAGTGACCAGAACACAACCCCCCCCCCCCCCCATCACTACCTCCATGTGAGTGACCATGGTCAGAACACAACTCCCCCATCACTATCTCCATGTGAGTGACCAGAACACCCCCCCCCCCATCACTACCTCCATGTGAGTGACCATGGTCAGAACACAACCCCCCCATCACTACCTCCATGTGAGTGACCAGAACACAACCCCCCCCCCCATCACTACCTCCATGTGAGTGACCATGGTCAGAACACAACTCCCCCATCACTATCTCCATGTGAGTGACCAGAACACCCCCCCCCCCCATCACTACCTCCATGTGAGTGACCATGGTCAGAACACAACCCCCCCCCCCCATCACTACCTCCATGTGAGTGACCATGGTCAGAACACAACCCCCCCCATCACTACCTCCATGTGAGTGACCAGAACACAACCCCCCCATCACTACCTCCATGTGAGTGACCAGAACACAACCCCCCCATCACTACCTCCATGTGAGTGACCAGAACACAACCCCCCCATCACTACCTCCATGTGAGTGACCAGAACACAACCCCCCCATCACTACCTCCATGTGAGTGACCAGAACACAACCCCCATCACTACCTCCATGTGAGTGACCAGAACACAACCCCCCCATCACTACCTCCATGTGAGTGACCAGAACACCCCCCCCCCATCACTACCTCCATGTGAGTGACCAGAACACAACCCCCCCATCACTACCTCCATGTGAGTGACCAGAACACAACCCCCCCATCACTACCTCCATGTGAGTGACCAGAACACAACCCCCCCATCACTACCTCCATGTGAGTGACCAGAACACAACCCCCCCATCACTACCTCCATGTGAGTGACCAGAACACAACCCCCCCATCACTACCTCCATGTGAGTGACCAGAACACAACCCCCCCATCACTACCTCCATGTGAGTGACCAGAACACCCCCCCCATCACTACCTCCATGTGAGTGACCAGAACACCCCCCCCCCCCCCATCACTACCTCCATGTGAGTGACCAGAACACCCCCCCCCCCCCCCCCCCCATATCACTACCTCCATGTGAGTGACCAGTACAAACCCCCCCCCCCCCCCCCCCCCCCCCCCCATGACCTAGAGGGCCTCTGGGACACTGGAGGAACATGTGTAAAGCATAGCCTAGTGTATCAACTGTCTGTACTTGTTCATCAACTGTACCCTCACCCAAACCATCCCCCCACCTCAGTGCTTGAGGCTTCACTACAGACACCCTGGTTTGAATCCAGGCTGTATCACAAACGGCCGTGAATGAGAGTCCCATGGGGCGGCGCACAATTGGCCCAACGTCGTACGGGTTTAGCCGGTGTAGGCCGTCATTGTAAATAAGAATTTGTTCTTAACTGACTTGCCTAGTTAAATAAAGGTTAAATAAATAAAATATCCCTTCCCCCTTCTATAGTATATTGTCATGTTTGGATGTTTGTTGTCAATGTGTTGTTGTTGTTGTCTTTGTAAATGGAAAATAAAAAGTATAAATAGGAAAGGAAGTGCTGTGTCCGTCTCTCAATAGTGCAAAACTAATAGCCTGTTTTCCACCACAATGGAATGATCTAATGAATTAAATCAGCCAATCAGTCCTCATCTCCTATCCTTCAAAATAGCTCAGCACGTAAGGTTTTCGTTTCAACCACTAGTAGGCGCTGTAGGCTTTAATTTGCACAGCAATCTCACCAGTTCACTTCTGAAGACAAAAGGTGGCGCTGTTTATAGTTTACTGCGTGAGAGGCGTGTATATACACACCACTACTACACACTGTTTATAGTTTACTGAGTGAGAGGCGTGTATATACACACCACTACTACACACTGTATGATAGTATTTTCCTCAAAACATTACAATATGGAAACAGTGTGTACTAATACCATACTACTATTAAATAACTCAAATTATTTTATACGATTTTCAACAATTGAGGATACGTAACACATCTACTACCATGTAATTTATCACAAACAACTTCCATATAAACAGGTTTGAAACCAACACCACAATAACAACCTGACAAGTGTCAGACACAGACCTTATCCCCCCTCTGCTTTGCGGGCTAGTATCATTCTACATGCTCTCCCAAACCGTGCCAGTTCCAATATCTCCACTAGTCTGTATTATATCCAATAACACAGTGCACTGGCTGTATGAACATAAGAGCAACAACAACAGAAGTCAATATAGGTTTGTTATGGAGGAACTCCTAGAACACCAGGGTCAGAACCCTATTATGATGTAATGAATAATGTATGTAAATGAGCTGGCCCCGATCACAACCAGACAGAACAAGATTTGACCAGTCTAATCCTGAGTGAGCGGGTTTGGTTGCTCACTTCCAATTCTCGCACATGTGTAACAATGAATTCCTGTGCCAGAGAGAGTGAGAGTGAGAGCTGTTGACAGGGGAAAGGAGGAAGGGAGGGGCACAAATCAAAGGCAGCCTAACCCTTTTTCATTTTCAAATAATACCGCTCTCTCTCTCTGAAGTCTAAAAGTGACTTTTTTTTCCTGACAGATTAATTTTAATAGTTTTATTGGGACAAGACATGACAGGTTAGTTAAATTATGCATGCTATAGAAACATAGAATAGAAAATGTAGAATATATCTCTATAATATGATGATATGATGCAAAGCTGAAGGAGTGAAAGCTGACCGTATGGAGGGACTTTTAAAAGTCCAGTGACAGCTGTACAGAGTTCATTGGTCAGTCAATATTTGCAAACATTACTCAGTCAAAATAGTGCACTTATAATAAGTTTAGAGGTGGCTATATCCCTTTTTAAAAGAAGAATAGAGGAATATCCCTCTATGTACACAAAATAACCCTCAAACAAAACCATGAGAGTAAGAGAGAAGTCCAGATATTACACACGGGTGTAAATCATATGCTGCCTGATTTGTCTGCCAATCTGTTAATATGTTATATTCAAATCAGACAAGCTGTCATTACAAGCGCAGTCTTGTTACTGTGCCTGCAGCCTGTCACGTTAGTAGGATCTGGAGTTCACCTTATTGATTAATGAAGATAATCCATGACAAGGTGTTCATGTACACAACAGTCTTCTTCTCTCTGTAGGCGGCCTGATGAAGGCTAGCTAATGATAAACGTGTTGGTTTTGTATCAATAAAGAAGAATGTTTCTATCAATTTCAATTGTCTTATAAGTTGTGACTGAATAATACCTGACATATCTGTTCCTCATATCTATTCATTGAACCCTTTGCAATGTAAACAACAGAAACTGAACTTATATAGCCTTTATTTAACCAGGTTAGAATCCCTTTGAGACCTATTTTCTCTTGAGGCAGACCTAAAACTCAGAATCTTAATTCAACAGTCTGTGCACACGTTGCCTCCCAAATGGCACCCTATTCCCTTTATAGTGCACTACTGTTAACCAGGGCCCTATATATAGTGCACTACTTTTGACCAGAGACACATGGGAATAGGGTGCCATTTGAGCCGTCCGTTTGTCTACCTGTTAAATGTAAACCTGAATGAGCTGAGATCACTGAGGGAGGTTACTCAAACACTTTTTTTCTCTCAAGTTCCTGGAAAGTCGACAGCCCTGTTTGTTTTTCTTTCAAGGTGGAAGTTCTTGGAATTTGACATTGACTTCAAGAGAAGGGGAAGATGAGAGGAAATCTAAGCCAGAGTGGACTATACACACTCTTTCAAACATTTACTGAATGACCTGCATGGCTGAGGACTTCTCTTGCCTTGTATATATATATATATATGTATATATCAATCAAACTTGTGCATATATATATATATGGTTTACCTAAGTTACTCTTCATTTCTGTTATCTTTCAGGCTTGGCTGTAGTAGGCTAGTGAAGGCATCAAGTTCACAAATAGACAGGAAAAAAAAAAAAAATGTTCTGTGTGTAGCCAGCACATATTGTTAAAATATGTTTAAACCCAAAAAGCTTTGTAGAATACAGGTGAATGAACAAATATTCTTCAACCTAAAGAGCTTTGTAGAATACAGGTGAATTAACTAATATGCTTCAACCCAAAGAGCTTTGTAGAATACGGGTGAATTAACTAATATGCTTCAACCCAAAGAGCTTTGTAGAATACAGGTCAATTAACAGTTGACAAAAAAAAGAAAAATGTGAACTTCCACTGGACACCTGCTCGTCGAACATCTCATTCCAAAATCATGTGCATTACTATGGAGTTGGTCCCTCCTTTGCTGCTATGACATCCTCCACTCTTATGGGAAGGCTTTCCACAAGCTGTGAGTGTTGCAACTGAGGACAGGCAATATTTGTGCGCTACGCCCTTCAGCACTCAGTGGTCCCATAGAACTTGTGTGGCCTACCACTTAGGGCTGAGCCGTTGTTGCTCTTAGACGTTTCCACTTCACAATAACAGCACTTACAGTTGACCGGGGCAGCTCTAGCAGGGCAGAAATTTGACGAACTGACTTGTTGTAAAGGTGGCATCCTATGACAGTGCCACGTTGAAAGTCACTGAGCTGTTCAGTACAGGCCATTCTACTGCAAATGTTTGTCTATGGAGATTGCATGGCGGTGTGCTCGATTGTATACACCTTTCAGCAACGGGTGTGGCTGAAATAGCCTAATCCACTAATTTGAAGGGGTGTCCACATACTTTTGGTCATGTAGTGTGCATTGTAAAATGTCAATCAAACTTGTGCAGAATAGCATGCAATGACATTGTGCACGGTCTGCTAATGTGATGACCATGTTTGTTTGTGTGCAAAAGTATAGATAATTAAAACCACACACTGATTATTGCACATGTGTAATAGCCATGTAATGATTGAAAATCTGTTATTAATGTCTCTCTATATGATAGCTCAAACCACACTGAGCACATTGAATTTGAGGGTAACAGCGTTGTGTTGCTGGGTAAGGTAGCCTATAGAATAATGGAACGTACGTCCTTCGGAAACCTCGTTCTCAATTATGTTAGCGGATGACTTTACTAGTACAGCTTGCCGACACTAAATCCAGTATTTTTCCATCAAGTGGCACGCTGGGTCACGTGACAGTGAGGTTTAAAAAAAACGCTGTCATGTTTGCATCCTTTACAGAGAGCAGCAATGATACTACATATTTGTTTAACTCTCCTAAATTGCAATCGGGACTAATGTTACATGGTCGTTGATGCTAGCGTCATGTTCTGAACTGAAGAGGTACACCACATAGTGTGGACATTTCCCTTCCATGTCATTTTTGTAAACTTGTGCAGTGCGCGGATTCATTGTAACCACTCCCACTCGTGGCTGGTGGAAAATTACCAGCAACAGGCTCACGAGTCAGGCGATTGTATTGTGGACTGTATCTCCTTTACCCAATGTAAACACGTTTCCTCTTTGTATCTCGTGTAGGTTGCACAGCACAGACTAGTGAATTGCAATGTCATGATCACAACAAAACAGCGTGATGGTGAGCTGGGTCGATAACGAAATGAAATGCTGTTCTGATAAGTCACACATCCTTTTGCAATGGATATAGTGTTAGAAAAATACATTTCTCTAAACGTCAATCAAGTCAAGACTATTGAGCAATACTAGCGACACTTCTCAAGTTGCAAAGTGATTGTAGATTGTAACAAACGCGCACACAATGGCAAAACAATATTGAAAGCACTATTTGCCATTCACGTTGGAGGCATCGAAAAGTCCATTCTGCTTGATCGGAGTCCGCCCTCTTTTTCTGACCATGGGCGGAGCAGTCGCGTGGGTGCCTGGACGAATTTAAGTTGATTGACAATGGAGTTACCCAATAGAGTTTAAGCAATGATGTCCGTAAAAACAACCCCACCAATGGAAGTGTAAAGTGGGCGTGACGTTAGTCCAAACTTTCCGCGGCGCCATCGGCTGAAAACTAAACCGAGATGGAATCTCCCAGTCTGAACCGGTTTCAACCGGTTATGTGAGTTAGTTGCTTCAACGAGGAGAAGAGGCGCAGGAATACAATCTCTCAAACCGCCCCGCTGCAAAATTATTATAGTAAAGAATTAAATTGTAAATCAAGGTTTATTTTATTTCGTAAAATGAATCGGAGTATATTAGTGAGCGTGCCGTGATAATAGTTGCGGAATCCATATCTGTGATCCTTATTAACTAGACATCAATACACGTTCTGGAATTGGAGCCAGCTAACGTGTCAGAGATAACAGTAACGTTAGCCAGCCTATTTCTGACTAAACAACAACGATATTGTATATAGCCTTGTAGCTAGCTTCCCTGGGGGGGAAGACAATCTTCTTTCAGTCAGAGGCTTGGACTTTTGGTAGGTAACTCAGGAGTGCAAAGTAGCATTTGACTTAGGGGTAAAAATATATATTTTAGACTTTAATTTCACTTTTGGAATGTAAAATCCAGAGAGCATCAGTAATAAGTGTAACTACTAGTTAGGTAAGTAAGTGGTAACGTTGGTGTGTGATGCACTTTACAAGGGATGCTGGTGTGTGAGAAACTCCGCTAGGGTTGGGTGTGAGTGGTGTGTGGTGATGATAGCAAGCAATGCTGAGGACCGGGGGGACAGAAAATAATGAATTCATTCGTCCACTCCTTCCTCAGAAACAGCGTCCGTGGTGTGAGCGGATGTATTTTGTTGCTAGTTTGCTAACGTTAATTGTGCTAACTTTACCAGTGATGCGCCGTGTTCGTGCGCTGTTTGGACGGCAAGTTAGTTGTTATTTTAGTAAGATGTAAAAACATTAAGATGCATTAAGGGTCATAGCTACTTTTCAAACTTATAAAAAAAAAAGCTGTTTTGTTAGGCGTGTATTACTTGCTGTACAGTTAACTAGCTGGGTAATGAACGACGCAAGCCTTCCCTTTAATAAGCTTGGAGTGGGAGGGGTTGGGGAGGCGTGTGTCTGGTAGTCAGGGTGATGATAGCCAGCTAGCTATGGAGGACCACACGTCCTCTCTGGTGGCATAGACTTCCTTTTGTCTTGGCATCAACGACAGTCGTATCAATAGCTTGGTACCGAATCAGAATTTAGCCAGGGCAATGCGCTGGTGGTGCTGTGTGTATTTACTATTTCTATCGAATTGAGATAGTTGAATTTCCCCCCAATTGAAACGAACTTGTAAACTTGCCTACCTGTATCCAGTTTCGCTAACTTGTTATTGTTTACGAAGTGTTGCAGTTAATGGATAAATATCACGTGGGCTGCTTACCCCTTGTTTTATTGCCGTGTTCAAATCAACTGGGAACTAGTACATCTCCGATGTCCGACTACAGTGTTGGAAAAAAACGAGCTCTGACTGGTTAAAATCGATTTGAATGGTCATCAAACTCGGGAAGTCGGGCCTTTTTCTAGAGCTCCGACTTTCCCACCCGAAGATCAATGACGTCATGATTTGACTTTGTATTTTTCCGTGCACCCAGTTGTTTTGAACGCGGCATTATATAGACCTGGAACGCACCCAATACTCCCTAACGTTATCTACACCGTCACACTGTAGCGATCAACCGAAGTTGGTGGTTGTGTCAAGCGAGATAAACTGATTGATTGCATCGGATATAAGACGATAAAGCAGCATATTTCAGTATTCTCATACATGCATCAGTGTTTACTGTTAAATTAAGGTGTGTTTGAACTTCAAAATAGCCACGCCTGTCAGGTGCAGATGTAAACAAAGTGACGTCCTGTGGCACGTGGTTCGATTGTGTTCTGGAGGTGGCATGATCATGTGATATTTTCAGTATGTCAGACAAACTTTCATGTTTGTTTATTAAACGATTAAACGATATCAGAAAAGGCTTTTTATGAATTGTCAAAATACAACTGTCAGAATGTTCCTTTATGGAAAGGGTATATGCCTGATCTAAACTTGTTTTTCAGTGTATTTTCTTATTTATAGCTTTGAGTAGTTTGTGTGACAAGATATAACTCATTGGAAAAAGTGAGCAAGGGGCCAGCTCATGTCATGCTTGTTTACTGGTGGAGATGAGGAGGAGGAAGAGGAGGAGGGGTGTGTCACAGGAGGCTGCTGTGAGGAGGACAGCTCATACTAATGTCTGTAATGGAATGGTATCAAACACATGGAAACCGTGTGTTTGATGAGTTCGATATCATTCCATTTATTCCTTTGCCGCCATCACTTTGAGCCATCCTCACCAATTTAAGGAGCCACCAGCATCCTGTGCGTGTGTGTGACTGACCGGGGATGGGAAGCAGGGGGAGGGGGTTAGGAGAGGTGGTTAGCTGGTTGGAATGCTCCATTCATTCACATGACTCTCTGCCTGTTGCTGTTGAATGTTTTCTCTGCCTCTGTCAGTCATCACACACACACACACACACACACACACACACACACACACACACACACACACACACACACACACACACACACACACACACACACACTCTAACCCCCCTCCTTGCTGTCCATCCTTGCAGAGCTCTATGCCAGCAGTTATGACAGTGTTAGCAGACCATGCAGCGCAGCAGCTGCTGGACTTCAGCCAGAAACTAGACATCAACCTGTTGGACAACGTGGTCAACTGTCTGTACCACGGGGTCGGAACACAGGTAAGTAGTACCGACACTTGACCTTTTTCCCCCCTTACTACCGCTGACTTTCCCCCCTTACTACCGCTGACTTCCCCCCTTACTACCACTGACTTTCCCCCCTTACTACCGCTGACTTCCCCCCTTACTACCACTGACTTTCCCCCCTTACTACCACTGACTCCCCCCCTTACTACCACTGACTTTCCCCCCTTACTACCTCTGACTTTCCCCCCTTACTACCACTGACTTTCCCCCCTTACTACCACTGACTTTCCCCCCTTACTACCACTGACTTTCCCCCCTTACTACCACTAACTTTCCCCCCTTACTACCACTGACTTTCCCCCCTTACTACCACTGACTTTCCCCCCTTACTACCACTGACTTTCCCCCCTTACTACCACTGACTCTCCCCCCTTACTACCTCTGACTTTCCCCCCTTACTACCTCTGACTTTCCCCCCTTACTACCGCTGACTTCCCCCCTTACTACCGCTGACTTCCCCCCTTACTACCGCTGACTTTCCCCCCCTTACTACCACTGACTTTCCCCCCTTACTACCACTGACTTTCCCCCCTTACTACCACTGATTTTCCCCCCTTACTACCACTGATTTTCCCCCCTTACTACCACTGACTTTCCCCCCTTACTACCACTGACTTTTCCCCCTTACTACCACTGACTTTCCTCCCTTACTACCTCTGACTTTCCTCCCTTACTACCTCTGACTTTCCCCCCTTACTACCACTGACTTTCCCCCCTTACTACCTCTGACTTTCCCCCCTTACTACCTCTGACTTTCCCCCCCTTACTACCTCTGACTTTCCCCCCTTACTACCACTGACTTTCCCCCCTTACTACCTCTGACTTTCCCCCCTTACTACCTCTGACTTTCCCCCCTTACTACCTCTGACTTCCCCCCTTACTACCACTGACTTTCCCCCCTTACTACCACTGACTTTCCCCCCTTACTACCACTGACTTTCCCCCCTTACTACCACTGACTTTCCCCCCTTACTACCACTGACTTTCCCCCCTTACTACCACTGACTTTCCCCCCTTACTACCACTGACTCCCCCCCCTTACTACCACTGACTTTCCCCCCTTACTACCTCTGACTTTCCCCCCTTACTACCACTGACTTTCCCCCCTTACTACCACTGACTTTCCCCCCTTACTACCTCTGACTTTCCCCCCTTACTACCACTGACTTTCCCCCCTTACTACCACTGACTTTCCCCCCTTACTACCACTGACTTTCCCCCCTTACTACCTCTGATTTTCCCCCCTTACTACCACTGACTTTCCCCCCTTACTACCACTGACTTTCCCCCCTTACTACCACTAACTTTCCCCCCTTACTACCACTAACTTTCCCCCCTTACTACCACTGACTTTCCCCCCTTTACTACCACTGACTTTCCCCCCTTACTACCACTGACTTTCCCCCCTTACTACCACTGACTTTCCCCCCTTACTACCACTGACTTTCCCCCCTTACTACCACTGACTTTCCCCCCTTACTACCTCTGACTTTCCCCCCTTACTACCTCTGACTTTCCCCCCTTACTACCACTGACTTCCCCCCTTACTACCGCTGACTTCCCCCCTTACTACCGCTGACTTTCCCCCCCTTACTACCACTGACTTTCCCCCCTTACTACCACTGACTTTCCCCCCTTACTACCACTGATTTTCCCCCCTTACTACCACTGATTTTCCCCCCTTACTACCACTGACTTTCCCCCCATACTACCACTGACTTTTCCCCCTTACTACCACTGACTTTCCCCCCTTACTACCTCTGACTTTCCCCCCTTACTACCTCTGACTTTCCCCCCTTACTACCTCTGACTTTCCCCCCTTACTACCACTGACTTTCCCCCCTTACTACCACTGACTTTCCCCCCTTACTACCACTGACTTTCCCCCCTTACTACCACTGACTTTCCCCCCTTACTACCTCTGACTTTCCCCCCCTTACTACCTCTGACTTTCCCCCCCTTACTACCTCTGACTTTCCCCCCTTACTACCACTGACTTTCCCCCCTTACTACCACTGACTTTCCCCCCTTACTACCTCTGACTTTCCCCCCTTACTACCTCTGACTTTCCCCCCTTACTACCTCTGACTTTCCCCCCTTACTACCTCTGACTTTCCCCCCTTACTACCTCTGACTTTCCCCCCTTACTACCTCTGACTTTCCCCCCTTACTACCTCTGACTTTCCCCCCTTACTACCACTGACTGTCCCCCCTTACTACCACTGACTTTCCCCCCTTACAACCGCTGACTTTCCCCCCTTACTACCTCTGACTTTCCCCCCTTACTACCACTGACTTTCCCCCCTTACTACCACTGACTTCCCCCCTTACTACCACTGACTTCCCCCCTTACTACCTCTGACTTCCCCCCTTACTACCACTGACTTTCCCCCCTTACTACCACTGACTTTCCCCCCTTACTACCACTGACCTTCCCCCCTTACTACCACTGACCTTCCCCCCTTACTACCACTGACCTTCCCCCCTTACTACCACTGACTTTCCCCTTTACTACCACTGACTTTCCCCTTTACTACCACTGACTGTCCCCCCTTACTACCACTGACTGTCCCCCCTTACTACCACTGACTTTCCCCCCTTACTACCACTGACTTTCCCCCCTTACTACCACTGACCTTCCCCCCTTACTACCACTGACCTTCCCCCCTTACTACCACTGACTTTCCCCCCTTACTACCACTGACTTTCCCCCCTTACTACCGCTGACTTTCCCCCCTTACTACCACTGACTTTCCCCCCTTACTACCTCTGACTTTCCCCCCTTACTACCTCTGACTTTCCCCCCTTACTACCTCTGACTTTCCCCCCTTACTACCTCTGACTTTCCCCCCTTACTACCTCTGACTTTCCCCCCTTACTACCACTGATTTTCCCCCCTTACTACCTCTGACTTTCCCCCTTACTACCTCTGACTTCCCCCCTTACTACCTCTGACTTTCCCCCCTTACTACCACTGACTTTCCCCCCTTACTACCACTGACTTTCCCCCCTTACTACCACTGACCTTCCCCCCTTACTACCACTGACCTTCCCCCCTTACTACCACTGACTTTCCCTTACCACTGACTCTCCCCCCTTACTACCACTGACTCTCCCCCCTTACTACCACTGACTTTCCCCCCTTACTACCACTGACTTTCCCCCCCTTACTACCACTGACCTTCCCCCCTTACTACCACTGACCTTCCCCCCTTACTACCACTGACTTTCCCCCCTTACTACCTCTGACTTTCCCCCCTTACTACCACTGACTTTCCCCCCTTACTACCACTGACTTTCCCCCCCTTACTACCACTGACTTTCCCCCCTTACTACCACTGACTTTCCCCCCTTACTACCACTGACTTTCCCCCCCTTACTACCACTGACTTTCCCCCCTTACTACCACTGACTTTCCCCCCTTACTACCACTGACTTTCCCCCCTTACTACCACTGACTTTCCCCCCTTACTACCACTGACTTTCCCCCCTTACTACCACTGACTCTCTCCCCTTACTACCACTGACTCTCCCCCCCTTACTACCGCTGACTTCCCCCCTTACTACCACTGACTTTCCCCCCTTACTACCTCTGACTTTCCCCCCTTACTACCGCTGACTTTCCCCCTTACTACCTCTGACTTTCCCCCCCTTACTACCTCTGACTTTCCCCCCCTTACTACCACTGACTTTCCCCCCCTTACTACCACTGACTTTCCCCCCCTTACTACCACTGACTTTCCCCCCCTTACTACCACTGACTTTCCCCCCTTACTACCACTGACTTTCCCCCCTTACTACCACTGACTTTCCCCCCTTACTACCACTGACTTTCCCCCCTTACTACCACTGACTTTCCCCCCCTTACTACCACTGACTTTCCTGATAGCTACTTTATTGAGGACAACTGTACTGACTATGACTGAGATATGTGGTTGTCCCACCTAGCTATCTTCAGATGAATGCACAAACTGGAAGTCACTCTGGATAAGAGTCTCTGCTAAATTACTAAAATGTAACTGTAAGTTGTCAAGTAACCACAAAGTTAGTGGAGTTTTGTGGGAGTTGTAGTTTTGCTTTGATGGTCGCTTGCCCAGGTGCCTTACTAAGTTTTACTTATAACTGTTTGGGGACAGATAGAAGAACAAGGAGAGATACAAGTTAGTATTACAGAAAATAATGTCTGAAATTGTGATGTATTAACAGGACAGCTTTTCTATCACACTTTGTCATTGGTGAGGGTTTAAGTTGAAATGCATCTGCCTTTTTAAATGTGGAGTGTGTGTGCAGGGCATAAAGTGTACCAGCCACTCATGTTTTGGTGTACCAGTCACTCAGATTTTTCTACCAGACAAAATATATTTTTCTGTTAAAAATGGCAGAAATGGATGAGAATGATTTATAATCTGTCTAAAACAATAAATGTATTACTAGTAAGAAGTAATGTGGTATATTTCTTATTTATTTCATTTTTTTTAACCAAAATGCCAACGTTTATATGTACACTACCGTTCAAAAGTTTGGGGTCATTTAGAAATGTCATTGTTTTTGAAAGAAAAGCAAATTTTTTGTCCATTAAAATATCATCAAATTGATCAGAAATACAGTGTAGACATTGTTAATGTTGTAAATGACTATTGTAGCTGGAAACGGCTGTTTTTTAATGGAATATCTACATAGGCGTACAGAGGCCCATCATCAGCAACCATCACTCCTGTGTTCCAATGGCACGTTGTGTTAGCTAATCCAAGTTTATAATTTTAAAGGCTAATTGATCATTAGAAAACCCTTTTGCAATTATGCTAGCTGACCTTCTAGGCAGAGTTCCTCTGTCCAGTGTCTGTGTTCTTTTGCCCATCTTAATCTTTTCATTTTATTGGCCAGTCTGAGATATGGCTTTTTCTTTGCAACTCTGCCTAGAAGGCCAGCATCCCGGAGTCACCTCTTCACTGTTGACGATGAGACTGGTGTTTTGTGGGTACTATTTAATGAAGCTGCCAGTTGAGGACTTGTGAGGCGTCTGTTTCTCAAACTAGACACTCTAATGTACTTGTCCTCTTGCTCAGTTGTGCACCGGGGCCCCCCACTCCTCTTTCTATTCTGGTTAGAGCCAGTTTGCACTGTTCTGTGAAGGGAGTAATACACAGCGTTGTACAAGATCTTCAGTTTCTTGGCAATTTCTCGCATGAAATAGCCATAATTTCTCAGACAAGAATAGACTGACGAGTTTCAGAAGAAAGTTCTTTGTTTCTGGCCATTTTGAGCCTGTAATCGAATCCACAAATGCTGATGCTCCAGATACTCAAATAGTCTAAAGAAGGCCAGTTTTATTGCTTCTTTAATCAGAACAACAGTTTTCAGCTGTGCTAACATAATTGAAAAAGGGTTTTCAAATGATCAATTAGCCTTTTTAAAATGATAAACTTAGATTAGCTAACACAACGTGTCATTGGAACACAGGAGCGATGGTTGCTGATAATGGGCCTCTGTACGTCTATGTAGATATTCCATAAAAAATCTGCCGTTTCCAGCTACAATAGTCATTTACAACATTAACAATGTCTACACTGTATTTCTGATCAATTTGATGTTATTTTAATGGACAAAAAATGTGCTTTTCTTTCAAAAACAAGGACATTTCTAAGTGACCCCAAACTTTTGAACGGTAGTGTATATATTCTTATTCCACCCCTTTAGATTTGTGTGTATTAGGTAGTTGTTGTGGAATTGTTAGATTACTTGTTAGATTTGTGTGTATTAGGTAGTTGTTGTGGAATTGTTAGATATTACTTGTTAGATATTACTGCACTGTCGGAACTAGAAGCACAAGCATTTCGCTACACTCGCAGTAACATCTGCTAACCATGTGTATTTGACCAGTAAAATTTGATTTGGTTTGAAATGGACATCTTACTCGCCAATGCCAATATCTACCCGCATTTGGCAGGTGGTGGGTGTTCATTTTAGGCCGTGTGTGTGTGTGTGTGTGTGTGTGTGTGTGTGTGTGTGTGTGTGTGTGTGTGTGTGTGTGTGTGTGTGTGTGTGTGTGTGTGTGTGTGTGTGTGTGTGTGTGTGTGAGAGGCACACACTCTATGTTTCAAAATGGTATTTCATCCATTCCTGTTCCTTCATTGCAGCAAAGGCTGGCCCAGGAGGTTCTGACCCAGCTGAAAGAGCACCCGGATGCATGGACCAGAGTGGACACCATACTGGAGTTCTCCCAGAGCATGAACACCAGAGTGAGTGAAACCCGCAGGGAGCGCTGGTGGAGGGGCGCAGCACGCTGCCTGTCAGGGAGTCAGCTGCTGCTAGTTACAACTCGTCACTCAGTCGGTAGACATTACGCTCGCAACGCCAGGATAGTGGGTTCGATTTCACGACATCACACGTTTGTAAAATGTACGCACACACGACTAAAAGTCGCTTTGGATTAAAACGTCTGCTAAATGGCAGGTACAGCGTTATTACTTACTTAGGCCCTTTTTCCCTTGAGGAGCATATGGCATCAACAGCAGCGGTCTTACATAGAACAACAACTTTAAACAGGGTTTGATGGATCAAACTAAAACACACACACTCAAACATAGGTTATCGTTTAGTTCTGTCTGCCCGGGCCCAATGGTAGGTTATTGTTTAGTTCTGTCTGCCCGGGCCCAATGGTAGGTTATCGTTTAGTTCTGTCTGCCGAGCCCAATGGTAGGTTATTGTGTAGTTCTGTCTGCCGAGCCCAATGGTAGGTTATCGGGTAGTTCTGTCTGCCGAGCCCAATGGTAGGTCATCGTGTAGTTCTGTCTTCCGAGCCCAATGGTAGGTTATCGTTTAGTTCTGTCTGCCGAGCCCAATGGTAGGTTATCGTGTAGTTCTGTCTGCCGAGCCCAATGGTAGGTTATCGTGTAGTTCTGTTTGCCGAGCCCAATGGTAGGTTATCGTTTAGTTCTGTCTGCCGAGCCCAATGGTAGGTTATCGTGTAGTTCTGTCTGCCGAGCCCAATGGTAGGTCATCGTGTAGTTCTGTCTGCCGAGCCCTGTCGTTCTCCCTATGTCACAAATGACCTGATTTGATAGAATTTTGATAGAATATTTCTGGAGGGATTTTTGGTTGTTTTGGTCTGTCTTTGGTGTTGATAGATTTGGGAGTTGTATCACTGATGTAGGTTTAATCTGTTACTCCTCCTTAGAGACCCCCTACCACCCCCGTTCTCAGGACCCCGCTCTGTCAGCTTGAAACTAGGCATCTCCACAGTGAAATACCTTAGTATGGGACTCACTACACGTAAATACAATCATAGTGAGCAATAGTAACGGCGTCTTTTTGTAGGCACTAACGGAGGATAAATCTGCCGTGGCTCGTTGGGCAAGCCTATGGGGGAGATTCATGTTTTTTTTAAAGTTTTTTTGTTGTCTAAACGCTGAAAATATAACTTGTGTTTTGTTCTATGAGATTATGTTGATCAGTTAAAATACATTTTTGTGATTTTTTAAAAGAATTTATGTAATCAAAAAAAAACTACCGATGTGCTGACATGTAAACATGTTAAATACACTGCATGTAAACATGTTAAATACACTGCATGTAAACATGTTAAATACACTGCATGTAAACATGTTAAATACACTGCATGTAAACATGTTAAATACACTGCATGCACAGCTTCACAACTTAATAGCCGTTAAATAGCCGTGTAACACAGCTCTGGGATATTGACAGCCAGAGACTGGCTTAGTTGTGATACCACTAAGTTAGTATGTTATATTTGCCTCACCAAATTGTGTGGTTAGTTGTAAAGGGGTACGAAGACAGGAGGTAGATGCCATGCTAGCTAGCTAGCTAGCTAACGTAGCTAACATGCTTAGCTTACCTTATAAGAGGAACCCGAAGTCTCCTCTTGACAACACCGTTCGGGAAACGATAAAACAAGCACCTTCCTGCTGAAGAGCTATGGTTGCAGGCTGGAGCAAAACAATATACCATCCTGGTAAGCAGAAAGCTAACTAACATGTTTAGCTAGGTAGTGACGTGAACATTTTTGCGACCTAATGTTGTTGTTCCATTGCTATGACAGTTAGCGACAGACTTATTTTGAGCACATAAAGGCTTCATAGTCCATAAAGTTCCCACCATCATGGGAACTGACTGATATTTGCTCATAGAACAAAACATATAGAAGTTCTCCTAAGCCTGTGGTCACCTCAGACCTTATTTTTGTTATATATCCCGAAGCCCCATTAATTTCCCCCATAGGAAGGGCCAACGAAGCAGAGGTATAAAATGCTAACTCGTTTCTGTTTTTTAGGACTACAAGCTGGTGAGCTCTGTTCCTTCCTTGCACTCGCGTACAGCTTAAATAGCTCTACATACTGAAAACCTATGCACACGTCCAAATCAACTTGTCAATCCAATGATAGGTATTACTGTCTAGTTTATTTGGCAAAACAAAGACACATTAAGGTGGGCAAAGGGAGGGCTCTCCTGTCCAGTATTTGTTTAACCATCAAAGAGGCTCTTGTATAGATCTCTGTATTTTCTATAAGTGTTCAAAATGAAATGTAATTTGAAGTGTTCCTCAAAGTGATGGTAATGTTTGCCTTTTCCTTTTTGTTGCCTGCCTGTTGCCCTTTAACCCTGACATCCATTACTAATGTCTTGAGTTGATCTACCAACAGTATTGTTATAGTTTCAAATTCATTACTTGTCCCAAAATGAGGTCTTTAGAGGAAAAGACAGGAAAGAAGGAATCAGAAAAGGTAAAACACCTCTTGGATTTGTCTAAATTCTGCATTCACCTTTTTTTTCTCTCCATTTATTGACAAAATAAAAGAGACAACAGTGCATCATTTTTTGACAAAAACACTTGTGAACATCTGTTTTTAAAAATAATTGATAACTGCTTTCAAATAACTTTGTTTTCCTAAAGAAATTGAATTGAATGAATTCAAGTTGTTGCTACTTGCTATTGATATGAATCCTAATGTTCCGTTATGTTGATTGGTTGGAATAGGAGGAAAAGGGGTGTGTCATCCTGTGCACCTTGACACTGCTAGGCTTTGACGGCAGGCCTACACAAGGTCTACCCTTTTCATTCCCTTTGACTCTGTTCAGCACTTTCTATTACATCTGCTTCAGTGGGGTACAGACTGCAGTCAGTCATTAGGGTACAGGGAGTGGGGTACAGACTGTCATTAGGGTAGAGGGAGTGGGGTGCAGACTGCAGTCAGTCATTAGGGTAGAGGGAGTGGGGTACAGACTGCAGTCAGTCATTAGGGTAGAGGGAGTGGGGTACAGACTGCAGTCAGTCATTAGGGTAGAGGGAGTGGGGTACAGACTGCAGTCAGTCATTAGGGTAGAGGGAGTGGGGTACAGACTGCAGTCAGTCATTAGGGTAGAGGGAGTGGGGTACAGACTGAAGTCAGTCAGTCATTAGGGTAGAGGGAGTGGGGTACAGACTGAAGTCAGTCAGTCATTAGGGTAGAGGGAGTGGGGTACAGACTGTCATTAGGGTAGAGGGAGTGGGGTACAGACTGCAGTCAGTCATTAGGGTAGAGGGAGTGGGGTACAGACTGAAGTCAGTCAGTCATTAGGGTAGAGGGAGTGGGGTACAGACTGCAGTCAGTCATTAGGGTAGAGGGAGTGGGGTACAGACTGCAGTCAGTCATGAGGGTAGAGGGAGTGGGGTACAGACTGCAGTCAGTCATTAGGGTAGAGGGAGTGGGGTACAGACTGCAGTCAGTCATTAGGGTACAGGGAGTGGGGTACAGACTGCAGTCAGTCATTAGGGTAGAGGGAGTGGGGTACAGACTGTCATTAGGGTAGAGGGAGTGGGGTACAGACTGTCATTAGGGTAGAGGAAGTGGGGTACAGACTGCAGTCAGTCATTAGGGTAGAGGGAGTGGGGTACAGTCAGTCATTAGGGTAGAGGGAGTGGGGTACAGACTGTCATTAGGGTAGAGGAAGTGGGGTACAGACTGCAGTCAGTCATTAGGGTAGAGGGAGTGGGGTACAGTCAGTCATTAGGGTAGAGGGAGTGGGGTACAGACTGCAGTCAGTCATTAGGGTACAGGGAGTGGGGTACAGACTGCAGTCAGTCATGAGGGTAGAGGGAGTGGGGTACAGACTGCAGTCAGTCATTAGGGTAGAGGGAGTGGGGTACAGACTGCAGTCAGTCATTAGGGTACAGGGAGTGGGGTACAGACTGCAGTCAGTCATTAGGGTAGAGGGAGTGGGGTACAGACTGCAGTCAGTCATGAGGGTAGAGGGAGTGGGGTACAGACTGAAGTCAGTCAGTCATGAGGGTAGAGGGAGTGGGGTACAGACTGAAGTCAGTCAGTCATTAGGGTAGAGGGAGTGGGGTACAGACTGAAGTCAGTCATGAGGGTAGAGGGAGTGGGGTACAGACTGAAGTCAGTCAGTCATTAGGGTAGAGGGAGTGGGGTACAGACTGAAGTCAGTCATTAGGGTAGAGGGAGTGGGGTACAGACTGCAGTCAGTCAGTCATTAGGGTAGAGGAAGTGGGGTACAGACTGAAGTCAGTCAGTCATTAGGGTAGAGGGAGTGGGGTACAGACTGAAGTCAGTCATGAGGGTAGAGGGAGTGGGGTACAGACTGAAGTCAGTCAGTCATTAGGGTAGAGGGAGTGGGGTACAGACTGCAGTCAGTCAGTCATTAGGGTAGAGGAAGTGGGGTACAGACTGCAGTCAGTCATGAGGGTAGAGGGAGTGGGGTACAGACTGCAGTCAGTCATTAGGGTAGAGGGAGTGGGGTACAGACTGCAGTCAGTCATTAGGGTACAGGGAGTGGGGTACAGACTGCAGTCAGTCATTAGGGTAGAGGAAGTGGGGTACAGACTGCAGTCAGTCATGAGGGTAGAGGGAGTGGGGTACAGACTGCAGTCAGTCATTAGGGTAGAGGAAGTGGGGTACAGACTGCAGTCAGTCATGAGGGTAGAGGGAGTGGGGTACAGACTGCAGTCAGTCATTAGGGTAGAGGAAGTGGGGTGCAGTCAGTAGGGTCGATCTTACAGTAATATAGATGAGAGGTCTAGTAGTGAGCGACGTGATATTTCACCTGAAGGGATCACATCTCTCTCTCTCTCTCTCTCTCTCTCTCTCTCTCTCTCTCTCTCTCTCTCTCTCTCTGTCTCTCTCTGTCTCTGTCTCTCTGTCTCTCTCCCTCTCTGATCTTCTCTCCATCCCTTAACCTTGCAATGCGGCGCTGGTGGCAGCAGAACAAAGTGTTGTAAGACCTCACCCTCTGTCTTTCATTTCATTGGCCTTGTTTTATTTCTGCCTTGTTTTATTTCTGCCTTGTTTTATTTCTGTCTGGTAATAATTGAAGGTGTATCAGTCAACAGGTTCTCCAGATGTTCAATAGGCATCGGCTGACACCTGCTATTGGTGTGTAGACCAACAGTTAGTAGTGATAACAGTGTAGTGCACCTTTAATGAAAAGCCCCCCCAGCTTTAAAACTAACAACCTTCAATCTCATTTATTTGTTGAATCACTGACTGTCTTCCACCTTTTGAAACAGTGATCCCTGCTGTCTTCCATCTTACCTTTTGAAACAGTGATCCCTACTGTCTTCCATCTTACCTTTTGAAACAGTGATCCCTACTGTCTTCCACCTTTTGAAACAGTGATCCCTACTGTCTTCCATCTTTTGAAACAGTGATCCCTACTGTCTTCCATCTTTTGAAACAGTGATCCCTGCTGTCTTCCACCTTTTGAAACAGTGATCCCTGCTGTCTTCCACCTTTTGAAACAGTGATCCCTACTGTCTTCCACCTTTTGAAACAGTGATCCCTGCTGTCTTCCATCTTACCTTTTGAAACAGTGATCCCTACTGTCTTCCATCTTACCTTTTGAAACAGTGATCCCTACTGTCTTCCATCTTACCTTTTGAAACAGTGATCCCTACTGTCTTCCACCTTTTGAAACAGTGATCCCTGCTGTCTTCCATCTTTTGAAACAGTGATCCCTGCTGTCTTCCATCTTTTGAAACAGTGATCCCTGCTGTCTTCCATCTTACCTTTTGAAACAGTGATCCCTGCTGTCTTCCATCTTTTGAAACAGTGATCCCTGCTGTCTTCCATCTTACCTTTTGAAACAGTGATCCCTGCTGTCTTCCACCTTTTGAAACAGTGATCCCTGCTGTCTTCCATCTTACCTTTTGAAACAGTGATCCCTGCTGTCTTCCATCTTACCTTTTGAAACAGTGATCCCTAATGTCTTCCACCTTTTGAAACAGTGATCCCTGCTGTCTTCCACCTTTTGAAACAGTGATCCCTGCTGTCTTCCATCTTACCTTTTGAAACAGTGATCCCTGCTGTCTTCCATCTTACCTTTTGAAACAGTGATCCCTAATGTCTTCCACCTTTTGAAACAGTGATCCCTAATGTCTTCCACCTTTTGAAACAGTGATCCCTGCTGTCTTCCACCTTTTGAAACAGTGATCCCTGCTGTCTTCCATCTTTTGAAACAGTGATCCCTACTGTCTTCCATCTTACCTTTTGAAACAGTGATCCCTGCTGTCTTCCATCTTACCTTTTGAAACAGTGATCCCTGCTGTCTTCCATCTTTTGAAACAGTCATCCCTACTGTCTTCCATCTTACCTTTTGAAACAGTGATCCCTGCTGTCTTCCACCTTTTGAAACAGTGATCCCTGCTGTCTTCCACCTTTTGAAACAGTGATCCCTGCTGTCTTCCATCTTACCTTTTGAAACAGTGATCCCTGCTGTCTTCCATCTTACCTTTTGAAACAGTGATCCCTGCTGTCTTCCATCTTTTGAAACAGTGATCCCTACTGTCTTCCATCTTACCTTTTGAAACAGTGATCCCTACTGTCTTCCATCTTACCTTTTGAAACAGTGATCCCTACTGTCTTCCACCTTTTGAAACAGTGACCCCTGCTGTCTTCCACCTTTTGAAACAGTGATCCCTGCTGTCTTCCACCTTTTGAAACAGTGATCCCTAATGTCTTCCACCTTTTGAAACAGTGATCCCTACTGTCTTCCACCTTTTGAAACAGTGATCCCTAATGTCTTCCATCTTACCTTTTGAAACAGTGATCCCTGCTGTCTTCCATCTTACCTTTTGAAACAGTGATCCCTAATGTCTTCCACCTTTTGAAACAGTGACCCCTGCTGTCTTCCACCTTTTGAAACAGTGATCCCTACTGTCTTCCACCTTTTGAAACAGTGATCCCTGCTGTCTTCCACCTTTTGAAACAGTGATCCCTGCTGTCTTCCACCTTTTGAAACAGTGATCCCTACTGTCTTCCACCTTTTGAAACAGTGATCCCTGCTGTCTTCCACCTTTTGAAACAGTGATCCCTGCTGTCTTCCATCTTTTGAAACAGTGATCCCTGCTGTCTTCCATCTTACCTTTTGAAACAGTGATCCCTGCTGTCTTCCATCTTTTGAAACAGTGATCCCTGCTGTCTTCCACCTTTTGAAACAGTGATCCCTGCTGTCTTCCATCTTTTGAAACAGTGATCCCTACTGTCTTCCACCTTTTGAAACAGTGATCCCTGCTGTCTTCCATCTTTTGAAACAGTGATCCCTACTGTCTTCCACCTTTTGAAACAGTGATCCCTGCTGTCTTCCATCTTTTGAAACAGTGATCCCTGCTGTCTTCCATCTTACCTTTTGAAACAGTGATCCCTGCTGTCTTCCATCTTTTGAAACAGTGATCCCTGCTGTCTTCCACCTTTTGAAACAGTGATCCCTGCTGTCTTCCATCTTTTGAAACAGTGATCCCTACTGTCTTCCACCTTTTGAAACAGTGATCCCTGCTGTCTTCCATCTTTTGAAACAGTGATCCCTACTGTCTTCCATCTTACCTTTTGAAACAGTGATCCCTACTGTCTTCCATCTTTTGAAACAGTGATCCCTACTGTCTTCCATCTTACCTTTTGAAACAGTGATCCCTGCTGTCTTCCATCTTTTGAAACAGTGATCCCTGCTGTCTTCCATCTTTTGAAACAGTGATCCCTGCTGTCTTCCATCTTACCTTTTGAAACAGTGATCCCTGCTGTCTTCCATCTTTTGAAACAGTGATCCCTGCTGTCTTCCATCTTTTGAAACAGTGATCCCTGCTGTCTTCCATCTTACCTTTTGAAACAGTGATCCCTGCTGTCTTCCATCTTTTGAAACAGTGATCCCTACTGTCTTCCATCTTACCTTTTGAAACAGTGATCCCTGCTGTCTTCCATCTTTTGAAACAGTGATCCCTACTGTCTTCCATCTTACATTTTGAAACAGTGATCCCTACTGTCTTCCATCTTACCTTTTGAAACAGTGATCCCTGCTGTCTTCCATCTTACCTTTTGAAACAGTGATCCCTGCTGTCTTCCACCTTTTGAAACAGTGATCCCTACTGTCTTCCATCTTACCTTTTGAAACAGTGATCCCTGCTGTCTTCCACCTTTTGAAACAGTGATCCCTAATGTCTTCCACCTTTTGAAACAGTGATCCCTACTGTCTTCCACCTTTTGAAACAGTGATCCCTGCTGTCTTCCATCTTACCTTTTGAAACAGTGATCCCTGCTGTCTTCCACCTTTTGAAACAGTGATCCCTAATGTCTTCCACCTTTTGAAACAGTGATCCCTGCTGTCTTCCACCTTTTGAAACAGTGATCCCTGCTGTCTTCCACCTTTTGAAACAGTGATCCCTGCTGTCTTCCATCTTACCTTTTGAAACAGTGATCCCTGCTGTCTTCCATCTTACCTTTTGAAACAGTGATCCCTAATGTCTTCCACCTTTTGAAACAGTGATCCCTGCTGTCTTCCATCTTTTGAAACAGTGATCCCTAATGTCTTCCACCTTTTGAAACAGTGATCCCTGCTGTCTTCCACCTTTTGAAACAGTGATCCCTGCTGTCTTCCACCTTTTGAAACAGTGATCCCTGCTGTCTTCCATCTTACCTTTTGAAACAGTGATCCCTGCTGTCTTCCACCTTTTGAAACAGTGATCCCTGCTGTCTTCCATCTTACCTTTTGAAACAGTGATCCCTACTGTCTTCCACCTTTTGAAACAGTGATCCCTACTGTCTTCCATCTTACATTTTGAAACAGTGATCCCTACTGTCTTCCATCTTACATTTTGAAACAGTGATCCCTACTGTCTTCCATCTTACATTTTGAAACAGTGATCCCTACTGTCTTCCATCTTACCTTTTGAAACAGTGATCCCTACTGTCTTCCATCTTACCTTTTGAAACAGTGATCCCTGCTGTCTTCCACCTTTTGAAACAGTGACCCCTACTGTCTTCCACCTTTTGAAACAGTGATCCCTACTGTCTTCCATCTTACCTTTTGAAACAGTGATCCCTGCTGTCTTCCACCTTTTGAAACAGTGACCCCTACTGTCTTCCACCTTTTGAAACAGTGATCCCTACTGACTTCCATCTTACCTTTTGAAACAGTGATCCCTGCTGTCTTCCACCTTACCTTTTGAAACAGTGATCCCTGCTGTCTTCCACCTTACCTTTTGAAACAGTGATCCCTGCTGTCTTCCACCTTACCTTTTGAAACAGTGATCCCTGCTGTCTTCCATCTTACCTTTTGAAACAGTGATCCCTGCTGTCTTCCATCTTACCTTTTGAAACAGTGATCCCTGCTGTCTTCCATCTTACCTTTTGAAACAGTGATCCCTGCTGTCTTCCATCTTACCTTTTGAAACAGTGATCCCTACTGTCTTCCACCTTTTGAAACAGTGATCCCTGCTGTCTTCCATCTTACCTTTTGAAACAGTGATCCCTGCTGTCTTCCACCTTTTGAAACAGTGATCCCTACTGTCTTCCACCTTTTGAAACAGTGATCCCGACTGTCTTCCATCTTACCTTTTGAAACAGTGATCCCTGCTGTCTTCCATCTTACCTTTTGAAACAGTGATCCCTGCTGTCTTCCATCTTACCTTTTGAAACAGTGATCCCTGCTGTCTTCCATCTTACCTTTTGAAACAGTGATCCCTGCTGTCTTCCATCTTACCTTTTGAAACAGTGATCCCTGCTGTCTTCCATCTTACCTTTTGAAACAGTGATCCCTGCTGTCTTCCACCTTTTGAAACAGTGATCCCGACTGTCTTCCATCTTACCTTTTGAAACAGTGATCCCTGCTGTCTTCCATCTTACCTTTTGAAACAGTGATCCCTGCTGTCTTCCATCTTACCTTTTGAAACAGTGATCCCTACTGTCTTCCACCTTTTGAAACAGTGATCCCTGCTGTCTTCCATCTTACCTTTTGAAACAGTGATCCCTACTGTCTTCCATCTTACCTTTTGAAACAGTGATCCCTGCAGTTGAAATACTGTTGATCCAAATAACAATAGACCAAATAATAAAATACACTACCTTGTACATTTAAGTCGTTTTTAAATGTTTATTTTTGTTTGACTTTATAAAAGCATATCATTCATTTGATAGATATAGGACAAATGAAAACCTGTGGCTGGTCTTGCTGTTTCTTATGAGACACACCAGTTTAAGGTGAAAATTGGTCCGTGTCTAGAATGGTACCCTATTCCCTATATAGTGCACTCCTTTTAACCAGAGCTGGTAGTGCACTATATAAGGGATATGATGACATTTGGGATGCACCCTCAACCTGATTATTGTGGTTCTTGTGAGGGAAGAGGTTTGTTAGGTGCAGTAAGACGCCAGTCATACCCTGGTGGTTCCTAAACAGACCAACGTTCACATTTCTGCTAACAACCTTTTAAACCAATTGCTTAGACAAAGTTTTTATACCAAACCTGCAATGTCTCTCAGGCTTCTTGGTTGGACGTAACTAAAGACAATGGGACCGTGGTAATAATAATGATATCTTTATTTTATATAGTATTTTTTTTTATTACAAGTAGAATCTGTCACTTTTTAAAAAAACAAATAAACAGTAGTATTGAAGAAAACAAATGTTGTGAGGTGAATTAGTGTTCTTTCCCTCGGTCTTTCACCTTCTGGTGTGGTCCTGAGAGAAACAGCAGGACTTCTACATGCCTTCAGCCCTACGGTGGCTCGTACAGACCAAAACTAAAATACCACTTTTATTGAAATGTTTACATACTAAAAATCTGCATGAAATGTAGTTCAATCCAAATGAAAAGGTTGAACAAAATATATATATAATTTTTTAGGCTCAATTCATGTTTTTTTATTGTTTCTGTTGCTCTGAAATATGCACCAAATGTTTTTAATGTTCAGCGTTGCTATGACCACTGTCACCGACCGCTGTTTCTCTCCTTGTGCGTTACAGTACTATGCTCTGCAGATTCTGGAAACCGTTATCAAAACAAGATGGAAGATTCTACCCAGAAACCAGTGTGAAGGTAAGCCTCGCTGTCCCTGCACAAATCACATCTCTTTTAGACAGACCTTTTTATATCAGCAGTGGTCACTCAGGGCTTTACAGTTACCCAGCCGAAGAGCAAGCAATGCAGAATCAATTTATTTAACCTTTATTTAACTAGGCAAGTCAGTTCAGAACAAATTCTTATTTACAATGACGGCCTACACCGGACAAACCCGGACGACGCTGGGCCAATTGTGTGCCGCCCTATGAGACTTCCAATCACGGCTGGTTGTGATACAGCCTGGATTCGAACCAGGGTGTCTGTAGTGACGCCTCTAGCACTGAGATGCGGTGCCTTAGACCGCTGTGCCACTCGGGAGCCCAGTGGCACAGTGTCTAGAGAAAAACTCCCTAGAAGGAAGAAACCTAGAGAGGAACCAGGCTCTGAGGGGTGGCCAGTCCTCTCCTGGCTGTACTGGGTAGAGAGGAACCAGGCTCTGAGGGGTGGCCAGTCCTCTCCTGACTGTACTGGGTAAAGAGGAACCAGGCTCTGAGGGGTGACCAGTCCTCTCCTGACTGTACTGGGTAGAGAGGAACCAGGCTCTGAGGGGTGGCCAGTCCTCTCCTGACTGTACTGGGTAAAGAGGAACCAGGCTCTGAGGGGTGACCAGTCCTCTCCTGACTGTACTGGGTAGAGAGGAACCAGGCTCTGAGGGGTGGCCAGTCCTCTCCTGACTGTACTGGGTAGAGAGGAACCAGGCTCTGAGGGGTGGCCAGTCCTCTCCTGACTGTACTGGGTAGAGAGGAACCAGGCTCTGAGGGGTGGCCAGTCCTCTCCTGACTGTACTGGGTAGAGAGGAACCAGGCTCTGAGTGGTGACCAGTCCTCTCCTGGCTGTACTGGGTAGAGAGGAACCAGGCTCTGAGGGGTGGCCAGTCCTCTCCTGACTGTACTGGGTAGAGAGGAACCAGGCTCTGAGGGGTGGCCAGTCCTCTCCTGACTGTACTGGGTAGAGAGGAACCAGGCTCTGAGTGGTGACCAGTCCTCTCCTGGCTGTACTGGGTAGAGAGGAACCAGGCTCTGAGGGGTGGCCAGTCCTCTCCTGACTGTATTGGGTAGAGAGGAACCAGGCTCTGAGGGGTGGCCAGTCCTCTCCTGGCTGTACTGGGTAAAGAGGAACCAGGCTCTGAGTGGTGGCCAGTCCTATCCTGGCTGTACTGGGTAGAGAGGAACCAGGCTCTGAGGGGTGGCCAGTCCTCTCCTGGCTGTACTGGGTAGAGAGGAACCAGGCTACGAGGGGTGGCCAGTCCTCTCCTGGCTGTACTGTGTAAAGAGGAACCAGGCTCTGAGTGGTGGCCAGTCCTCTCCTGGCTGTACTGGGTAAAGAGGAACCAGGCTATGAGGGGTGGCCAGTCCTCTCCTGGCTGTACTGGGTAAAGAGGAACCAGGCTATGAGGGGTGGCCAGTCCTCTCCTGGCTGTACTGGGTAGAGAGGAACCAGGCTCTGAGTGGTGGCCAGTCCTCTCCTGGCTGTACTGGGTAGAGAGGAACCAGGCTCTGAGGGGTGGCCAGTCCTCTCCTGACTGTACTGGGTAGAGAGGAACCAGGCTCTGAGGGGTGACCAGTCCTCTCCTGACTGTACTGGGTAGAGAGGAACCAGGCTCTGAGGGGTGACCAGTCCTCTCCTGGCTGTACTGGGTAGAGAGGAACCAGGCTCTGAGGGGAGACCAGTCCTCTCCTGACTGTACTGGGTAGAGAGGAACCAGGCTCTGAGGGGTGACCAGTCCTCTCCTGGCTGTACTGGGTAGAGAGGAACCAGGCTCTGAGTGGTGGCCAGTCCTCTCCTGGCTGTACTGGGTAAAGAGGAACCAGGCTATGAGGGGTGGCCAGTCCTCTCCTGGCTGTACTGGGTAAAGAGGAACCAGGCTATGAGGGGTGGCCAGTCCTCTCCTGGCTGTACTGGGTAAAGAGGAACCAGGCTATGAGGGGTGGCCAGTCCTCTCCTGGCTGTACTGGGTAGAGAGGAACCAGGCTCTGAGTGGTGGCCAGTCCTCTCCTGGCTGTACTGGGTAGAGAGGAACCAGGCTCTGAGGGGTGGCCAGTCCTCTCCTGACTGTACTGGGTAGAGAGGAACCAGGCTCTGAGGGGTGGCCAGTCCTCTCCTGACTGTACTGGGTAGAGAGGAACCAGGCTCTGAGGGGTGGCCAGTCCTCTCCTGACTGTACTGGGTAGAGAGGAACCAGGCTCTGAGGGGTGGCCAGCCCTCTCCTGACTGTACTGGGTAGAGAGGAACCAGGCTCTGAGTGGTGACCAGTCCTCTCCTGGCTGTACTGGGTAGAGAGGAACCAGGCTCTGAGGGGTGGCCAGTCCTCTCCTGACTGTACTGGGTAGAGAGGAACCAGGCTCTGAGGGGTGGCCAGTCCTCTCCTGACTGTACTGGGTAGAGAGGAACCAGGCTCTGAGTGGTGACCAGTCCTCTCCTGGCTGTACTGGGTAGAGAGGAACCAGGCTCTGAGGGGTGGCCAGTCCTCTCCTGACTGTATTGGGTAGAGAGGAACCAGGCTCTGAGGGGTGGCCAGTCCTCTCCTGGCTGTACTGGGTAAAGAGGAACCAGGCTCTGAGTGGTGGCCAGTCCTATCCTGGCTGTACTGGGTAGAGAGGAACCAGGCTCTGAGGGGTGGCCAGTCCTCTCCTGGCTGTACTGGGTAGAGAGGAACCAGGCTACGAGGGGTGGCCAGTCCTCTCCTGGCTGTACTGTGTAAAGAGGAACCAGGCTCTGAGTGGTGGCCAGTCCTCTCCTGGCTGTACTGGGTAAAGAGGAACCAGGCTATGAGGGGTGGCCAGTCCTCTCCTGGCTGTACTGGGTAAAGAGGAACCAGGCTATGAGGGGTGGCCAGTCCTCTCCTGGCTGTACTGGGTAGAGAGGAACCAGGCTCTGAGTGGTGGCCAGTCCTCTCCTGGCTGTACTGGGTAGAGAGGAACCAGGCTCTGAGGGGTGGCCAGTCCTCTCCTGACTGTACTGGGTAGAGAGGAACCAGGCTCTGAGGGGTGACCAGTCCTCTCCTGACTGTACTGGGTAGAGAGGAACCAGGCTCTGAGGGGTGACCAGTCCTCTCCTGGCTGTACTGGGTAGAGAGGAACCAGGCTCTGAGGGGAGACCAGTCCTCTCCTGACTGTACTGGGTAGAGAGGAACCAGGCTCTGAGGGGTGACCAGTCCTCTCCTGGCTGTACTGGGTAGAGAGGAACCAGGCTCTGAGTGGTGGCCAGTCCTCTCCTGGCTGTACTGGGTAAAGAGGAACCAGGCTATGAGGGGTGGCCAGTCCTCTCCTGGCTGTACTGGGTAAAGAGGAACCAGGCTATGAGGGGTGGCCAGTCCTCTCCTGGCTGTACTGGGTAAAGAGGAACCAGGCTATGAGGGGTGGCCAGTCCTCTCCTGGCTGTACTGGGTAGAGAGGAACCAGGCTCTGAGTGGTGGCCAGTCCTCTCCTGGCTGTACTGGGTAGAGAGGAACCAGGCTCTGAGGGGTGGCCAGTCCTCTCCTGACTGTACTGGGTAGAGAGGAACCAGGCTCTGAGGGGTGACCAGTCCTCTCCTGACTGTACTGGGTAGAGAGGAACCAGGCTCTGAGGGGTGACCAGTCCTCTCCTGGCTGTACTGGGTAGAGAGGAACCAGGCTCTGAGGGGTGGCCAGTCCTCTCCTGACTGTATTGGGTAGAGAGGAACCAGGCTCTGAGGGGTGGCCAGTCCTCTCCTGACTGTACTGGGTAGAGAGGAACCAGGCTCTGAGGGGTGACCAGTCCTCTCCTGACTGTACTGGGTAGAGAGGAACCAGGCTCTGAGGGGTGACCAGTCCTCTCCTGGCTGTACTGGGTAGAGAGGAACCAGGCTCTGAGGGGTGGCCAGTCCTCTCCTGACTGTATTGGGTAGAGAGGAACCAGGCTCTGAGGGGTGGCCAGTCCTCTCCTGACTGTATTGGGTAGAGAGGAACCAGGCTCTGAGGGGTGGCCAGTCCTCTCCTGACTGTATTGGGTAGAGAGGAACCAGGCTCTGAGGGGTGGCCAGTCCTCTCCTGACTGTATTGGGTAGAGAGGAACCAGGCTCTGAGGGGTGGCCAGTCCTCTCCTGACTGTACCAGGTGGGCATTAAGGCCAGATTGTTGTAAATCAATCACCTTTCGCCCCTCTCAGCCTCGCTCGCCAACCAAACCATTCCCTCACCTCGTGTCTGAGGACAGGGTGGAACAGGACATCAGACTATAGAATGCGTGTTGACACGACTGTAGGTGAGTTTGAACACTGTATCTGTGTCTTAGTTTCATTGTCTGTCTCTTAAGACACGTGTTCTTGCTCATTAAGAGTTGGAGAAGAACCCATGGAGAGAATCAGCTGTCCTTTGGAATATTGCTCCTGACAACTCGAGACGTCTTAATTGTGGAGGCAGCGACACCCTCTCTCTCTCTCTCCCCCTTAACCCGGCCGACGTGCGGTTGCCAAGTCGGGCCGTGTTCCCCTCTAAGCACGCCGGGTTCATTTTCTGCTCGGCTGAGTCCTGTTCACTTCTGCAGAAAGACTGTGTTCTGTCTCTTGGCAGTTCTTTACACAAGGGGAAAGCTAGGGTGCTGCTGTTAGTTGAGGGATTGCAAAGGGACTTGTGCTGTAGCTTTAGCGAAGCCAGCGACCACTGGTATGAGTCTATCCGTCCCAGCATGTTGTTAAAACATGTAGATGGAAAGCCATGACAGACAGGCTGAGGATCAATATGTTGGCTGAAGATCTAGCATCAGCTACACAGGAGAGCTGATCAACTTAGGGACCAATAAGGCTCTGACTTTATTGTGCAATCCCCGGTCACGTCAACATTTTAATCATTTCTTTCACTAGGTAGTGTGTATATTAGACTTGGGCGGTATACTGTGTACCGGGGTATTTGGAAATAGCCACCGAATGGTTTTTCAATACAGTCGATACTGTTGAAACTACTGTGTTTCTTTGAAGTTTTTCAATAAAAATGTGAATATTTGTAGCTACTTTTTAAGTAAATACCTGCAGTGCAGTAGGTTAGGAGGTAAAGCAGGTCTCTGATCTGATCCTGTTGTTTCTGCTGGTCTCTGATCTGATCCTGTTGTCTCTGATCTGATCTTGTTGTTTCTGCTTGTCTCTGATCTGATCCTGTTGTCTCTGATCTGATCCTGTTGTTTCTGCTGGTCTGTGATCTGATCCTGTTGTCTCTGATCTGATCCTGTTGTTTCTGCATGTCTGTGATCTGATCCTGTTGTTTCTGCTGGTCTCTGATCTGATCTTGTTGTCTCTGATCTGATCCTGTTGTTTCTGCTGGTCTCTGATCTGATCCTGTTGTCTCTGATCTGATCCTGTTGTTTCTGCTGGTCTCTGATCTGATCCTGTTGTTTCTGCTGGTCTCTGATCTGATCCTGTTGTCTCTGATCTGATCCTGTTGTTTCTGCTGGTCTCTGATCTGATCCTGTTGTCTCTGATCTGATCCTGTTGTTTCTGCTGGTCTCTGATCTGATCCTGTTGTTTCTGCTGGTCTCTGATCTGATCCTGTTGTCTCTGATCTGATCCTGTTGTTTCTGCTGGTCTCTGATCTGATCCTGTTGTCTCTGATCTGATCCTGTTGTTTCTGCTGGTCTCTGATCTGATCCTGTTGTCTCTGATCTGATCCTGTTGTTTCTGCTGGTCTCTGATCTGATCCTGTTGTTTCTGCTGGTCTCTGATCTGATCCTGTTGTTTCTGCTGGTCTCTGATATGATCCTGTTGTCTCTGCTTGTCTCTGCAGGTATTAAAAAGTATGTTGTTGGACTTATTATCAAGACGTCGTCGGACGCTACAATGGTGGAGGTGAGGGCTGAAACATGTGTCATGTTAATATGAGTGTAAACTCCCCTGTCAGATGGAGCTGGTAGTTGTTACCGTGGTGATGATAACAGCGCTCTCATTCATCTTTTTCAGAAAGAGAAAGTGTACATTGGAAAGCTGAACATGATCCTTGTTCAGGTAAGAGAGTGTGTGTGTCTGTGTGTGTGTCTGTGTGTGTCTGTGTGTGTGTCTGTGTCTGTGTCTGTGTGTGTCTGTGTGTGTCTGTGTCTGTGTGTGTCTGTCTCTCTGTGTGTGTCTGTGCCTGTGTGTGTGTGTGTGTGTGTGTGTCTGTGCCTGTGTCTGTGTGTGTGTGTGTGTGTGTGTGTGTGTGTGTGTGTGTGTGTGTGTGTGTGTCTGTGTGTGTGTGTGTGTGTGTGTGTGCACCTACTAATATTGCTGTTCTCCTGTCTGTGAATGAACTAGGATGCTCTCTTTGTAACTAGGACTCAGGTGAGCTGCTCAGCTTCATCTGGGCAGAGTCCTCCAAACTGTGTGTGGGTAACTGTGTGTGTGTTCAATCATATGTGTGTATCATGTGTGTGTACAGCTGACTGTAGCTGCATGAGTGTGTGTGTGTGTGTGTGTGTGTCATTGAGTGTGAGTCAGTGTGTCTGCATCAGCTGATGTTGTTTTGTCCTGAAGAGACCCACCAGGTCAGGGTGTCTCAGCATCTACTGTCTGTTCTGACGTGTGTGTGTGTGTGTGGGTGTGTGTGTGTGTGTGTGTGTGTGTGTGTAAGGGTGGTAGTTTGGTGAATCACACACTTAAGGAATGAGTAACCTTCTCTGAGAGCAGCATTAGCTCCCAGAACTAATGATGGCTATAGGCTTTAGCACAGCAAGCTAACGTACAGATCCTTCAGAAAGGGTTTTGTGTTTGTATTTATTTTGGATCCTCTTCCTGGGGTCCAGCTAAATTAAGGCAGTTTATACAATTTTAAAAAACATTACATTCACAGAGTTCACTGTGTCCTCAGGCCCCTACTCCACCAATACCACATATCCGTGTGTGTGTGTGTGTGTGTGTGTGTGTGTGTGTGTGTGTGTGTGTGTGTGTGTGTGTGTGTGTGTGTGTGTGTGTGTGTGTGTGTGTGTGTGTGTGTGTGTGTGTGTGTGTGTGTGTGTGTGTGTGTATTCAGACCCCTTGACTTATTCCACATGTTGTTGTTGTTACAGCCTGAATTCAAAGTTGATTAAATTTATATGTTTGTTTTTTTCACTCATCTACACACAATACCCCATAATGACAAAGTAAAAATGTGTTTTTTCAACATTTGTCCACATTTCTTACATTTGTATAATATGTTTATTATTTTCCAATAATAATACAAAGAAGACAGATACAAACATTGACGTTCATTGTATTGTTGAATGGCATGGCACATTTACAGGAGGAAACTAAACTCACATATAGAAAACATCAAATAAATCCTATTAGCTGGTACATGTTATAAGAAGACAGCGTACAGCCATTACAAGCAGTGTAGTGAAACCCCAATATAAATATTGAGTGGAGTACAACACAGAGTAGCAGCAGATTATCAACCCAGTTATGAAGCGGGAATAAACCATTTATCCTGTATCAGCTGACATATTTAGTAAAACATTGGACTTCTTATTGGAAGTATTGTGTTGAATCTTGTGCACGTTTATTAAAAATGAAATACAGAAATATCTCATTTACATAAGTATTCAACCCTTTGAGTCAATACATATTAGAATCACCTTTGGCAGCTGTGAGTCTTTCTGGGTAAGTCTTTAAGAGCTTTGTACACCTGGATTGTACAATATTTGCCATTATAATTTTTATTAATTCTTCAAGCTCTGTCAAGTTGGTTGTTGAACATGGCTAGACATCCATTTTCAAGTCTTGTCATAGATTTTCAAGCAGATTTAACCTGTTTGGGCTGCAGGGGCAGTATTGAGTAGCCAGATAAAAGGTGCCCATTTCAAACGGCCTCGTACTCAATCCTTGCTCGTACAATATGCATATTATTATTACTATTGGATAGAAAACACTCTCTAGTTTCTAAAACCGTTTGAATTATATCTGTGAGTAAAACAGAACTCATTTGGCACAAACTTCCTGACCAGGAAGTGGAAAATCTGAAATCGATGCTCTGTTCTAGGTCCTGCCTATAAATGGGCATGATACGTATTAGTATACATGCACGTCATACACCTTCCCCTAGATGTCAAGAGGCAGTGAGAGAAGAAATGGAGTGTTTATCTTGGTCTGAGTTGGAATAAATCCTCTTGGAATGACGTGTCACCCATTTCCTGTTTTCAGGAAGGCGCAAGAAGGAACCGGGGATTGCCTTTTGAAAAGCTGTCGTTATAGGCGACTACTATCTCCGGCTTTGATTTTATTTGATACATGTGACAATATCATCGTAAAGTATGTTTTTTCAATATAGTTTAATCAGATTATTGAATTTTTTTCGGGAGTTTTGCCGTGGTCCGTTCTCTTCCGTTTGTTGACATGGAGAGATTCGCGCCACTTGGCGAGTGTGCTTGCTAAATCGAGAGGGAAAAAGGCCGTTCTAAATCCAAACAACGATTGTTCCCGACAAAGGACCCCTTGTACAACATTCTGATGAAAGATCAGCAAAAGTAGGACCCATTTTATGATGCTATTTCATATATCTGTCGAACATGTGAACTAGTCGTTTGCGCCCAGCTTTTGGGTACTCTCTCGTCATACCTAAGCTGTATGTCGTAATGAAGTTATTTTTAGAATTCTAACACGGCGATTGCATTAAGAACTAGTGTATCTATCATTTCCTATACAACATGTATTTTTTAGTTATGTTTATGAATAGCTATTTGGTCAGAATATGTGTGTCAGAAAAAGTGTCAGAAAAATATCCGGACGTTGTGGGAAAAATATGCTACATTAGCACAATGTATAACCACTGATTTCAGCTCTAAATATGCACATTTTCGAACAAAACATAAGTGTATGTATAACCTGATGTTATAGGACTGTCATCTGATGAAGCTTATCAAGGTTAGTCAAAAATTATATATCTTTTGCTGGTTTGTCACGATCGCTAACTTTTGCTACTGGGAAATGGCTTGTGTTTCTGGCTATTGTGGTAAGCTAATATAACGCTATATTGTGTTTTCGCTGTAAAACACTTAATAAATCGGAAATATTGGCTGGAATCACAAGATGCCTGTCTTTCATTTGCTGTACACTATGTATTTTTCAGAAATGTTTTATGATGAGTATTTAGGTATTTGACGTTGGTGTCTGTAATTACTCTGGCTGCTTTCGGTGCAATTTCTGATTGTAGCTGCAATGTAAACTATGATTTATACCTGAAATATGCACATTTTTCGAACAAAACATAGATTTATTGAATAACATGTTATAAGACTGTCATCTGATGAAGTTGTTTGTTGGTTAGTTTGGTTGGTTCTTGGTTAGTTAGGTTGGCTTTGTGCATGCTACCTGTGCTGTGAAAAATGTCTGTCCTTTTTTGTATTTGGTGGTGAGCTAACATAAATATACGTGCTGTTTTCGCTGTAAAACATTTTAAAAATTGGACATGTTGGCTGGATTCACAAGATGTGTACCTTTCATTTGCTGTATTGGACTTGTTAATGTGTGAAAGTTAAATATTTCTAAAACATATATTTTGAATTTCGCGCCCTGCACTTGAAGTGGCTGTTGTCATATTGTGGCCGGCCTCGGGCTTGCAGCCAGAAGAAGTTTAAGTCAAAACTGTAACTTGGCCGTTCAGGAACATTCAGGGTCTTCTTGGTAAGCAACTCCAATGTAGATTTGGCCTTGTGTTGTAGGTTATTGTCCTGCTGGAAGGTGAATTCATCTCCCAGTGTCTGTTGGAAAGCAGACTGAACCTGAAACTTCCTTGCCTATGACGAGCATACCCATAACATGATGCAGCCACCACTAAGCTTGAAAATATGGAGAGTGGTACTCAGTAATGTGTTGTATTGGATTTGACCCAAACATAATGCTTTGAATTCAGTACAGAAAGTGAATTGCTTTGCCATATTTTTTTGCAGTATTACTTTAGTTCCTTGTTGCAAACAGGATGCATGTTTTGGAATATTTTTATTCTGTACAGGCTTCCTTCTTTTCACTCTGTCAATTAGGTTAGTATTGTGGAGTAACTACAATGTTGTTGATCCATCCTCAGTTTTCTCCTATCACAGCCATTAAAACTCTGTAACTGTTTTAAAGTCACCATTGGCCCCATAGTGAAATCCCTGAGCGGTTTCCTTCCTCTCCGGCAACTGAGTTAGGAAGGATACCTGTATCTTGTGATTAATTACTTCACCATGCTTAAAGGAATATTCAATGTCTGCTTTTTTTTTTTTTTTACCCATCTACCAATAGGTACCCTTCTTTGTGAGGCAATGGAAAACCTCCCTGGTCTTTGTGGTTGAATCTGTGTTTGCAATTCACAGCTCGACTGAGGGACCTTATAGATAATTGTATGTGTGGGGTACAGAGATGAGGTAGTTATTACAAGATCATGTTAAACACTATTATTGCACCCAGAGTGAGTCCATCCAACTTACTATGTGACATTTTTACTCCTGAACTATAGACTTGACATAACGAGGGGTTTAATACTTGTTGACTCAAGACATTTCAGCTTCTAATTTTTTTATGAACTTGTAAAAATGTAGAACAACATGATGACAAAAACATCTCGATTGAATCCATTTTAAATTCAGGCTGTAACACAACACAATGTGGGAAAGGTCAAGGGGTGTGAATACTTCCTGAAGACACTGTAGTCTGGTGGTGTGCAGACAACATGGGCTCAAACCTAATTGGTCACGTGTGTGTTTGTGTGTGTGTGTGTGTGTGTGTGTGTGTGTGTGTGTGTGTGTGTGTGTGTGTGTGTGTGTGTGTGTGTGTGTGTGTGTGTGTGTGTGTGTGTGTGTGTGTGTGTGTGTGTGTGTGTGTGTGTGTGTGTGTGTGCGCCTACTGTGTGTGTATGTGTGTGTGTACCTACAGTATGTCTGTATTGTGTGTGTGTGTGTGTTCCTACAGTGTGTGTGTGTGTACCTACAGTATGTCTGTATTGTGTGTGTGTGTGTGTGTTCGCGTACATCCGCGAATGGGTGTGCGCGTGTTTGCATGTATGAATGATTGTTTATATTAATGTGTGTGTATACCTCTCCTCCTTTCCCTCCAGATCCTGAAGCAGGAGTGGCCCAAGCACTGGCCCACGTTCATCAGTGACATCGTGGGAGCCAGCCGCACCAGCGAGAGCCTCTGTCAGAACAACATGATCATCCTCAAGCTGCTCAGTGAGGAGGTGTTTGACTTCTCTAGTGGACAGATGACCCAGGTCAAGGCCAAGCACCTCAAAGACAGGTAATACAGAAATATACTGTATATCTTAACATAGCAGATCTTTTATATCTGTAATATTTATATATATACACCATTTAGCAGACGCATTGATCCAAAGCCACTTAGTCATGTGTGGATACATTTTCCTTATATGCGGAAAGCAGGTCATCTATAAGTCCATGCTAGGTAAAGCTCCGCCTTATCTCAGTTCACTGGTCACCATAACAACACCCACCCGTAGCACGCGCTCCAGCAGGTATATCTCACTGGTCATCCCAAAAGCTAACACCTCATTTGGCCGCCTTTCCTTCCAGTTCTCTGCTGCCAATGACTGGAACGAATTGCAAAAATCAGTGAGGTTGGAGACTTATATCTCCCTCACTAACTTTAAACATCAGCTATCTGAGCAGCTAACCGATCGCTGCAGCTGTACATAGTCCATCGGTATACAGCCCACCCAACTACCTACCTCACCCCCATACTGTTTTTATTTATTTACTTTTCTGCTCTTTTGCACACCAGTATCTCTACCTGCACATGATCATCTGATGATTTATCACTCCAGTGTTAATCTGCTAAATTGTAATTATTCGCTCCTATGGCCTATTTATTGCCTACCTCCTCATGCCTTTTGCACACAATGTATATAGACTCATTTTTTATTTTTTTTCTACTGTGTTATTGACTTGTTTATTGTTTACTCCATGTGTAACTCTGTGTTGTTGTCTGTTCACACTGCTATGCTTTATCTTGGCCAGGTCGCAGTTGTAAATGAGAACTTGTTCTCAACTGGCCTACCTGGTTAAATAAAGGTGGGGGGGGGGGGGGGAAAGAAAAAGAAAAGCTGTTAGCACCCTGCTCTACCAACAGCTGTTAGCACCCTGCTCTACCAACAGCTGTTAGCACCCTGCTCTACCAACAGCTGTTAGCACCCTGCTCTACCAACAGCTGTTAGCACCCTGCTCTACCAACAGCTGTTAGCACCCTGCTCTACCAACAGCTGTTAGCACCCTGCTCTACCAACAGCTGTTAGCACCCTGCTCTACCAAAAGCTGTTAGCACCCTGCTCTACCAACAGCTGTTAGCACCCTGCTCTACCAACAGCTGTTAGCACCCTGCTCTACCAACAGCTGTTAGCACCCTGCTCTACCAACAGCTGTTAGCACCCTGCTCTACCAACAGCTGTTAGCACCCTGCTCTACCAACAGCTGTTAGCACCCTGCTCTACCAACAGCTGTTAGCACCCTGCTCTACCAACAGCTGTTAGCACCCTGCTCTACCAAAAGCTGTTAGCACCCTGCTCTACCAACAGCTGTTAGCACCCTGCTCTACCAAAAGCTGTTAGCACCCTGCTCTACCAACAGCTGTTAGCACCCTGCTCTACCAACAGCTGTTAGCACCCTGCTCTACCAACAGCTGTTAGCACCCTGCTCTACCAACAGCTGTTAGCACCCTGCTCTACCAACAGCTGTTAGCACCCTGCTCTACCAAAAGCTGTTAGCACCCTGCTCTACCAACAGCTGTTAGCACCCTGCTCTACCAAAAGCTGTTAGCACCCTGCTCTACCAACAGCTGTTAGCACCCTGCTCTACCAAAAGCTGTTAGCACCCTGCTCTACCAACAGCTGTTAGCACCCTGCTCTACCAAAAGCTGTTAGCACCCTGCTCTACCAACAGCTGTTAGCACCCTGCTCTACCAACAGCTGTTAGCACCCTGCTCTACCAACAGCTGTTAGCACCCTGCTCTACCAACAGCTGTTAGCACCCTGCTCTACCAACAGCTGTTAGCACCCTGCTCTACCAACAGCTGTTAGCACCCTGCTCTACCAACAGCTGTTAGCACCCTGCTCTACCAACAGCTGTTAGCACCCTGCTCTACCAACAGCTGTTAGCACCCTGCTCTACCAACAGCTGTTAGCACCCTGCTCTACCAACAGCTGTTAGCACCCTGCTCTACCAACAGCTGTTAGCACCCTGCTCTACCAACAGCTGTTAGCACCATGCTCTACCAACAGCTGTTAGCACCAGGCTCTACCAACAGCTGTTAGCACCAGGCTCTACCAACAGCTGTTAGCACCAGGCTCTACTAACAGCTGTTAGCACCCTGCTCTACCAAAAGCTGTTAGCACCCTGCTCTACCAACAGCTGTTAGCACCCTGCTCTACCAACAGCTGTTAGCACCCTGCTCTACCAACAGCTGTTAGCACCCTGCTCTACCAACAGCTGTTAGCACCCTGCTCTACCAACAGCTGTTAGCACCCTGCTCTACCAACAGCTGTTAGCACCCTGCTCTACCAACAGCTGTTAGCACCCTGCTCTACCAAAAGCTGTTAGCACCCTGCTCTACCAAAAGCTGTTAGCACCCTGCTCTACCAAAAGCTGTTAGCACCCTGCTCTACCAAAAGCTGTTAGCACCCTGCTCTACCAAAAGCTGTTAGCACCCTGCTCTATCAAAAGCTGTTAGCACCCTGCTCTACCAAAAGCTGTTAGCACCCTGCTCTACCAAAAGCTGTTAGCACCCTGCTCTACCAAAAGCTGTTAGCACCCTGCTCTACCAAAAGCTGTTAGCACCCTGCTCTACCAAAAGCTGTTAGCACCCTGCTCTACCAAAAGCTGTTAGCACCCTGTTCTACCAAAAGCTGTTAGCACCCTACTCTACCAAAAGCTGTTAGCACCAGGCTCTACCAAAAGCTGTTAGCACCCTGCTCTACCAAAAGCTGTTAGCACCCTGCTCTACCAAAAGCTGTTAGCACCAGGCTCTACCAAAAGCTGTTAGCACCAGGCTCTACCAAAAGCTGTTAGCACCAGGCTCTACCAAAAGCTGTTAGCGCCCTGCTCTACCAAAAGCTGTTAGCGCCCTGCTCTACCAAAAGCTGTTAGCGCCCTGCTCTACCAACAGCTGTTAGCGCCCTGCTCTACCAACAGCTGTTAGCGCCCTGCTCTACCAACAGCTGTTAGCACCCTGCTCTACCAACAGCTGTTAGCACCCTGCTCTACCAACAGCTGTTAGCACCCTGCTCTACCAACAGCTGTTAGCACCCTGCTCTACCAAAAGCTGTTAGCACCCTGCTCTACCAACAGCTGTTAGCACCCTGCTCTACCAACAGCTGTTAGCACCCTGCTCTACCAACAGCTGTTAGCACCCTGCTCTACCAACAGCTGTTAGCACCCTGCTCTACCAACAGCTGTTCGCACCCTGCTCTACCAAAAGCTGTTCGCACCCTGCTCTACCAACAGCTGTTAGCACCAGGCTCTACCAACAGCTGTTGGCACCCTGCTCTACCAACAGCTGTTAGCACCCTGCTCTACCAACAGCTGTTAGCACCCTGCTCTACCAACAGCTGTTAGCACCCTGCTCTACCAAAAGCTGTTAGCACCCTGCTCTACCAACAGCTGTTAGCACCCTGCTCTACCAACAGCTGTTAGCACCCTGCTCTACCAACAGCTGTTAGCACCCTGCTCTACCAACAGCTGTTAGCACCCTGCTCTACCAACAGCTGTTAGCACCCTGCTCTACCAACAGCTGTTAGCACCCTGCTCTACCAACAGCTGTTAGCACCCTGCTCTACCAACAGCTGTTAGCACCCTGCTCTACCAACAGCTGTTAGCACCAGGCTCTACCAACAGCTGTTAGCACCAGGCTCTACCAACAGCTGTTAGCACCAGGCTCTACCAACAGCTGTTAGCACCAGGCTCTACTAACAGCTGTTAGCACCCTGCTCTACCAAAAGCTGTTAGCACCCTGCTCTACCAACAGCTGTTAGCACCCTGCTCTACCAACAGCTGTTAGCACCCTGCTCTACCAACAGCTGTTAGCACCCTGCTTTACCAACAGCTGTTAGCACCCTGCTCTATCAACAGCTGTTAGCACCCTGCTCTACCAAAAGCTGTTAGCACCCTGCTCTACCAAAAGCTGTTAGCACCCTGCTCTATCAAAAGCTGTTAGCACCCTGCTCTACCAAAAGCTGTTAGCACCCTGCTCTACCAAAAGCTGTTAGCACCCTGCTCTACCAAAAGCTGTTAGCACCCTGCTCTACCAAAAGCTGTTAGCACCCTGCTCTACCAAAAGCTGTTAGCACCCTGCTCTACCAAAAGCTGTTAGCACCCTGCTCTACCAAAAGCTGTTAGCACCCTGCTCTACCAAAAGCTGTTAGCACCCTGCTCTACCAAAAGCTGTTAGCACCCTGCTCTATCAAAAGCTGTTAGCACCCTGCTCTACCAAAAGCTGTTAGCACCCTGCTCTACCAAAAGCTGTTAGCACCCTGCTCTACCAAAAGCTGTTAGCACCCTGCTCTACCAAAAGCTGTTAGCACCCTGCTCTACCAAAAGCTGTTAGCACCCTGCTCTACCAAAAGCTGTTAGCACCCTGTTCTACCAAAAGCTGTTAGCACCCTGCTCTACCAAAAGCTGTTAGCACCAGGCTCTACCAAAAGCTGTTAGCACCCTGCTCTACCAAAAGCTGTTAGCACCCTGCTCTACCAAAAGCTGTTAGCACCAGGCTCTACCAAAAGCTGTTAGCACCAGGCTCTACCAAAAGCTGTTAGCACCAGGCTCTACCAAAAGCTGTTAGCGCCCTGCTCTACCAAAAGCTGTTAGCGCCCTGCTCTACCAAAAGCTGTTAGCGCCCTGCTCTACCAACAGCTGTTAGCGCCCTGCTCTACCAACAGCTGTTAGCGCCCTGCTCTACCAACAGCTGTTAGCACCCTGCTCTACCAACAGCTGTTAGCACCCTGCTCTACCAACAGCTGTTAGCACCCTGCTCTACCAACAGCTGTTAGCACCCTGCTCTACCAAAAGCTGTTAGCACCCTGCTCTACCAACAGCTGTTAGCACCCTGCTCTACCAACAGCTGTTAGCACCCTGCTCTACCAACAGCTGTTAGCACCCTGCTCTACCAACAGCTGTTAGCACCCTGCTCTACCAACAGCTGTTCGCACCCTGCTCTACCAAAAGCTGTTCGCACCCTGCTCTACCAACAGCTGTTAGCACCAGGCTCTACCAACAGCTGTTGGCACCCTGCTCTACCAACAGCTGTTAGCACCCTGCTCTACCAACAGCTGTTAGCACCCTGCTCTACCAACAGCTGTTAGCACCCTGCTCTACCAAAAGCTGTTAGCACCCTGCTCTACCAACAGCTGTTAGCACCCTGCTCTACCAACAGCTGTTAGCACCCTGCTCTACCAACAGCTGTTAGCACCCTGCTCTACCAACAGCTGTTAGCACCCTGCTCTACCAACAGCTGTTAGCACCCTGCTCTACCAACAGCTGTTAGCACCCTGCTCTACCAACAGCTGTTAGCACCCTGCTCTACCAACAGCTGTTAGCACCAGGCTCTACCAACAGCTGTTAGCACCAGGCTCTACCAACAGCTGTTAGCACCAGGCTCTACCAACAGCTGTTAGCACCAGGCTCTACTAACAGCTGTTAGCACCCTGCTCTACCAAAAGCTGTTAGCACCCTGCTCTACCAACAGCTGTTAGCACCCTGCTCTACCAACAGCTGTTAGCACCCTGCTCTACCAACAGCTGTTAGCACCCTGCTTTACCAACAGCTGTTAGCACCCTGCTCTATCAACAGCTGTTAGCACCCTGCTCTACCAAAAGCTGTTAGCACCCTGCTCTACCAAAAGCTGTTAGCACCCTGCTCTATCAAAAGCTGTTAGCACCCTGCTCTACCAAAAGCTGTTAGCACCCTGCTCTACCAAAAGCTGTTAGCACCCTGCTCTACCAAAAGCTGTTAGCACCCTGCTCTACCAAAAGCTGTTAGCACCCTGCTCTACCAAAAGCTGTTAGCACCCTGCTCTACCAAAAGCTGTTAGCACCCTGCTCTACCAAAAGCTGTTAGCACCCTGCTCTACCAAAAGCTGTTAGCACCCTGCTCTACCAAAAGCTGTTAGCACCCTGCTCTACCAAAAGCTGTTAGCACCCTGCTCTACCAAAAGCTGTTAGCACCCTGCTCTACCAAAAGCTGTTAGCACCCTGTTCTACCAAAAGCTGTTAGCACCCTGCTCTACCAAAAGCTGTTAGCACCAGGCTCTACCAAAAGCTGTTAGCACCCTGCTCTACCAAAAGCTGTTAGCACCCTGCTCTACCAAAAGCTGTTAGCACCAGGCTCTACCAAAAGCTGTTAGCACCAGGCTCTACCAAAAGCTGTTAGCACCAGGCTCTACCAAAAGCTGTTAGCGCCCTGCTCTACCAAAAGCTGTTAGCGCCCTGCTCTACCAAAAGCTGTTAGCGCCCTGCTCTACCAACAGCTGTTAGCGCCCTGCTCTACCAACAGCTGTTAGCGCCCTGCTCTACCAACAGCTGTTAGCACCCTGCTCTACCAACAGCTGTTGGCACCCTGCTCTACCAACAGCTGTTGGCACCCTGCTCTACCAACAGCTGTTAGCACCCTGCTCTACCAACAGCTGTTAGCACCCTGCTCTACCAAAAGCTGTTAGCACCCTGCTCTACCAACAGCTGTTAGCACCCTGCTCTACCAAAAGCTGTTAGCACCCTGCTCTACCAACAGCTGTTAGCACCCTGCTCTACCAAAAGCTGTTAGCACCCTGCTCTACCAACAGCTGTTAGCACCCTGCTCTACCAAAAGCTGTTAGCACCCTGCTCTACCAACAGCTGTTAGCACCCTGCTCTACCAACAGCTGTTAGCACCCTGCTCTACCAAAAGCTGTTAGCACCCTGCTCTACCAACAGCTGTTAGCACCCTGCTCTACCAAAAGCTGTTAGCACCCTGCTCTACCAACAGCTGTTAGCACCCTGCTCTACCAAAAGCTGTTAGCACCCTGCTCTACCAACAGCTGTTAGCACCCTGCTCTACCAACAGCTGTTAGCGCCAGGCTCTACCAACAGCTGTTAGCACCCTGCTCTACCAACAGCTGTTAGCACCCTGCTCTACCAACAGCTGTTAGCACCCTGCTCTACCAACAGCTGTTAGCACCCTGCTCTACCAACAGCTGTTAGCACCCTGCTCTACCAACAGCTGTTAGCACCCTGCTCTACCAACAGCTGTTAGCACCCTGCTCTACCAACAGCTGTTAGCACCCTGCTCTACCAACAGCTGTTAGCACCCTGCTCTACCAACAGCTGTTAGCACCAGGCTCTACCAACAGCTGTTAGCACCAGGCTCTACCAACAGCTGTTAGCACCAGGCTCTACCAACAGCTGTTAGCACCAGGCTCTACTAACAGCTGTTAGCACCCTGCTCTACCAAAAGCTGTTAGCACCCTGCTCTACCAACAGCTGTTAGCACCCTGCTCTACCAACAGCTGTTAGCACCCTGCTCTACCAACAGCTGTTAGCACCCTGCTTTACCAACAGCTGTTAGCACCCTGCTCTATCAACAGCTGTTAGCACCCTGCTCTACCAAAAGCTGTTAGCACCCTGCTCTACCAAAAGCTGTTAGCACCCTGCTCTATCAAAAGCTGTTAGCACCCTGCTCTACCAAAAGCTGTTAGCACCCTGCTCTACCAAAAGCTGTTAGCACCCTGCTCTACCAAAAGCTGTTAGCACCCTGCTCTACCAAAAGCTGTTAGCACCCTGCTCTACCAAAAGCTGTTAGCACCCTGCTCTACCAAAAGCTGTTAGCACCCTGCTCTACCAAAAGCTGTTAGCACCCTGCTCTACCAAAAGCTGTTAGCACCCTGCTCTACCAAAAGCTGTTAGCACCCTGCTCTACCAAAAGCTGTTAGCACCCTGCTCTACCAAAAGCTGTTAGCACCCTGTTCTACCAAAAGCTGTTAGCACCCTGCTCTACCAAAAGCTGTTAGCACCAGGCTCTACCAAAAGCTGTTAGCACCCTGCTCTACCAAAAGCTGTTAGCACCCTGCTCTACCAAAAGCTGTTAGCACCAGGCTCTACCAAAAGCTGTTAGCACCAGGCTCTACCAAAAGCTGTTAGCACCAGGCTCTACCAAAAGCTGTTAGCGCCCTGCTCTACCAACAGCTGTTAGCGCCCTGCTCTACCAACAGCTGTTAGCACCCTGCTCTACCAACAGCTGTTA